>NC_053041.3:626738302-627040514 GCF_002575655.3 Aegilops tauschii subsp. strangulata | reverse complement strand
TTTTTGTGGCACCGTTGCCGGTGAGCAATAGCATGGGGTGAATATTCTCGTGTGTTCTTGTTTGCTTTATCACTAAGTAATTTTTATTTGCTGTTCTTAGTTGTTCTTTATCTTTAGTTATGGATATGGAACATGAAATACCAAAAAAAAATTAGGTGTACTTGCTACTCATGGAGATGGGGAACCTCCTAAAACCCTCGATGCTGGTTATGTGAAAGATATTATGTATTACTTTGATAATCCTGAGAAAACCCCATTCAATTATGTATTGGGGGACACATTGGATCAACGTGAATACTTTAGGGATTATCGCTTGACTCAAAAAGGGAAAATATTATGGGATCAAATTTATATGTTGAAGTGGTATGCTAGGCAACTATGCTTGAGATATGATTATACTTGTTGCTCTAGGATGTAGTCTCCACACCTTCCCTTTTCATGCAAATTTAATGATAATGAAACCTTGGCTTCTTATTCTAAAGGTATATATGATTACTATGATGTGGAACAAATAGAAGAATTTGTTGCTTTTATGGGTGCTTATGAAATTGAATCTATGTTCAAAGAATATGAAAATCTTTATGATGCTGTTTACAGACCTGAAAATTTAGCTATCCTTAAATATTGTTATGAGAATTGTGAATACAATTCCGATATTGATGCGTTTATTGAGAAAGTCTCCGCTGTCCCAGAAGAGACTAATATTTTGCAGGAATCTATGGAAGAAGAAATTGATGAAACTGTGAGCTCATTGGATGAAAAAGATGAGGAGGAGAGCGAAGAACAAAAGGAGGAAGAGCGGATTGATCACCCGTGCCCACCTTCTAATGAGAGTAACTCTTCAACTCATACATTGTTTAATTTCCCTTCATGCTTACCGAAGGATGAATGCTATGATAATTGCTATGACCCCGTTGATTCTTTTGAAATATCCCTTTTTGATAATGCTTGCTATGCTTGTGGCCAAGATGCCAATATGAATTATGCTTATGGAGATGAACTTGCTATAGTTCCTTATGTTAAACATGAAATTGTTGCTATTGCACCCACACATGATAGTCCTATTATCTTTTTGAATTCTCCCGACTACACTATATCAGAGAAGTTATTGCTTATTAAGGATTATATTGATGGGTTGCCTTTTACTACTACACATGATGATTTTCATGAGTATAATATGCATGTTCTTGCTGCTCCTACTTGCAATTATTATGAGAGAGGAACTATATCTCCACCTCTCTATGTTTCCAATATGATAAAATTGCAAGAAATTGTTTATACTATGCACCGGCCTTTACTATGTGTGCATGAATTGTTCTTTATGACATGCCGATGCATAGGAAGAGACTTAGACTTCATGATTGCTTGATATATGTTGCTTTGTGCTCACTACTAAATGCCAAATCATTGTTAATTAAAATTGGCTTCTATATACCTTGGGATCTGGGTGGATCCATTACTTGAGCACTATATGCCTAGCTTAATGGCTTTAAAGAAAGTGCTGCCAGGGAGACAACCCGGAAGTTTTAGAGAGTCATTTATTTCTGTTGAGTGCTTTTATAAAGTTTAAAAACAAAAAAAATAAAGAGGGGAACCTAAAACTTTTTCAAAAAGAAAAGCGAAAGTGAGAAAGACGAGCATTGTTGAAGTGGGAGCTAGCCTTGAACTTTGTTCATGCTCACGGAAACTTTGTGAATCTTGATTACAGAAACTTTTCAACAAAAATAATTATCCCCTTGTACAATTCCATTGTATTATAAAAATAATGTGCCAAGGTTTGCCTTTAGGATGTTTACAATGCTTGTTGGTTCGTACGGTGCAGGACAGAAACATTGGCTGTAGTGCTCGATTTTACATTTTTTACTGGAACGTCAAATGGTTCTGATTCTTATTGCACTGTATTTCTATAATTTTTTTTTTCCTAATTTTGGCAGAATTGTTCAAGTATCAGAAGTATGGTGAATGTTCAGATTATTACAGACTGTTCTGTTTTAGACAAATTCTGTTTTTGATGCATAGTTTGCTTGTTTTGATGAAACTATCGATTTATATCAGTGGATTAAGCCATGAAAAAGTTATATTACAGTAGACACAATGCAAACAAAATATGAATTGGTTTGGAACAGTACTTAGAGTAGTGATTTGCTTTATTATACTAAAGGATCTTACCGAGTTTTCTGTTGAAGTTTTGTGTGGATGAAGTGTTCGATGATCGAGAAGGTTTCGATGTGAGAAGAAGGAAGAGAGGCAAGAGCTCAAGCTTGGGGATGCCCGAGGCACCCCAAGTAAATATTCAAGGAGACTCAAGCGTCTAAGCTTGGGTATGCCCCGGAAAGCATCCCCTCTTTCTTCGACAAGTATCGGTATGTTTTCGGATTCATTTCGTTCATGCGATATGTGCAATCTTGGAGCGTCTTTTTGCATTTAGTTTTCATTTTTCTTTTATGCACCATGCTGGTAAGAGATGGTCCTTGGTTGATTTATAGAATGCTCTTTGCACTTCACTTATATCTTTTGAGTATGGCTTTATAGAATGCTTCATGTGCTTCACTTATATCATTTGAAGTTTGGATTGCCTGTTTCTCTTCACATAGAAAACCGCCATTTGTAGAATGCTCTTTTGCTTCACTTATATTTGTTAGAGCGTGGGAATGTCTTTTGTAGAAAGAATTAAACTCTCTTGCTTCACTTATATCTATTTATAGAGATGACAGGAACTGGTCATTCACATGGTTAGTCATAAAATCCTACATAAAACTTGTAGATCACTGAATATGATGTGTTTGATTCCTTGCAATAGTTTTGCGATATAAAGATGGTGATATTAGAGTCATGCTAGTGGGTAGTTGTGGATTAGTAGAAATACTTGTGTTGAGGTTTGTGATTCCCGTAGCATGCACGTATGGTGAACCGTTATGTAACGAAGTCGGAGCATGAGGTATTTATTGATTGTCTTTCTTATGAGTGGCGGTCGGGGACGAGCGATGGTCTTTTCCTACCAATCTATCCCCCTAGGAGCATGCGTAGTAGTACTTTGCTTCAAGGGCTAATAAACTTTTGCAATAAGTATATGAGTTCTTTATGACTAATGTGAGTCCATGGATTATACGCACTCTCACCCTTCCATCATTGCTAGCCTCTTCGGTACCGTGCATTGCCCTTTCTCACCTCGAGAGTTGGTGCAAACTTCGCCGATGCATCCAAACCCCGTGATACGATACGCTCTATCACACATAAACCTCCTTATATCTTCCTCAAAACAGCCACCATACCTACCTATCATGGCATTTCCATAGCCATTCCGAGATATATTGCCATGCAACTTCCATCATCATCATATACATGACTTGAGCATTTATCGTCATATTGCTTTGTATGATCGTAAGATAGCTAGCATGATGTTTTCATGGCTTGTCCATTTTTTGATGTCATTGCTACACTAGATCATTGCACATCCCGGTACACCGCCAGAGGCATTCAAATAGAGTCATATCTTTGTTCTAGTATCGAGTTGTAATATTGAGTTGTAAGTAAATAAAAGTGTGATGATCATCATTATTAGAGCATTGCCCTAGTGAGGAAAGGATGATGGAGACTATGATTCCCCCACAAGTCGGGATGAGACGCCAGACGAAAAAAAGGAGAAAGGCCAAAAAAAGAGAAGGCCCAAAAAAAGAAAAAAAAGAAAAAAAAACAAAAAAATGAGAGAAAAAGAGAGAAGGGGCAATGTTACTATCCTTTTACCACACTTGTGCTTCAGAGTAGCACCATGTTCTTCATATAGAGAGTCTCTTGAGTTATCACTTTCATAACGCTATATATTATTTCCCAATGATGTATGGCTATCTTATGATGTTTGGGTAGATCCATTTTGTCCTATGGGTTATTTGATGATCAAGATTGGTTTGAGTTGCATGTTTTATTATTGGTGCTGTCCTATGGTGCTCTCCGTGTCGCGCAAGCGTGAGGGATCCCCGCTGTAGGGTTTGCAATATGTTCTTGATTTGCTTATGGTGGGTGGCGTGAGTGACAGAAGCACAGACCCGAGTAAGTAGGTTGTTTGTGTATGGGATAAAGAGGACTTGATGCTTTAATGCTATGGTTGGGTTTTACCTTAATGATCTTACTTATCAAAAACTGTTGTGATCCCCTATACTTGTGGGTTATCATCAATCCCTTCACGACCACTTGCAAAAGTGAGATCTGATAGAGATGATAAGATAATATTTTTGGTATTTTTATGATAAAGATTAAAAGTAAAGATTGCAAAATAAACGGCGGCAGAAATAGCTAGTTGACGGGAGATTAATATGATGGAAAATAGACCCGGGGGCCATAGGTTTCACTATTGGCTTCTCTCAAGATAGCATAATTATTACAGTGGGTGAACAAATTACTGTCGAGCAATTGATAGAAAAGTGCATAGTTATGAGAATATCTAGGCATGATCATGCATATAGGCATCACGTCCCCGACAAGTAGACCGAAACGATTCTGCATTTACTACTATTACTCCACACATCGACCGCTATCCAGCATGCATCTAGAGTATTAAGTTCATAAGAACAGAGTAACACATTAGGCAAGATGACATGATGTAGAGGGATAAACTCAAGCAATATGATATAAACACCATCTTTTTATCCTCGATGGCAACAATACAATACGTGCCTTGCTGCCCCTGCTGTCGCTGGGAAAGGACACCGCAAGATTGAACCCAAAGCTAAGAACTTCTCCCATTGCAAGAAAGATCAATCTAGTAGGCCAAACCAAACTGATAATTCGAAGAGACTTGCAAAGATAACAAATCATACATAAAAGAATTTAGGGGAGATTCAAATATTGTTCATAGATAATCTTGATCATAAATCCACAATTCATCGGATCTCGACAAACACACCGCAAAAAGAGTTACATCGAATAGATCTCCAAGAAGATCGAGGAGAACTTTGTATTGAGATCCAAAGAAAGAGAAGAAGCCATCTAGCTAATAACTATGGACCCAAAGGTCAGAGGTAAACTACTCACACATCATCGGAGAGGCTATGGTGTTGATGTAGAAACCCTCCGTGATCGATTCCCCCTCCGGCGGCGCGCCGGTAAAGGCCCCAAGATGGGATCTCACGGTTACAGAAGGTTGCGGCGGTGGAAATAGGGTTTCGTGGTGCTCCTGGATGTTTTCGGGGTATATGGGTATATATAGGAGGAGGAAGTAGGTCGGTGGAGTTGCGAGAGCCCACGAGGGTGGGGGCGCGCCCAGGGGGGTAGGCGCGCCTCCCTACCTCGTGGCCTCCTCGCTTCTTTCTTGACATCCACTCCAAGTCCTCTGGATCATGTTTGTTCCAAAAATCACTCTCCCGAAGGTTTCATTCCGTTTGGATTCCATTTGATATTCCTTTTCTGCGAAACACTAAAATAGGCAAAAAACAGCAATTTGCACTGGGCCTTGGGTTAATATGTTAGTCCCAAAAATAATATAAAAGTGTATAATAAAGCCCATTAAACATCCAAAACAGATAATATAATAGCATGGAACAATAAAAAATTATAGATACGTTGGAGACGTATCACCCGGCATCCCAAGCTATTATTCAAAAATGAGCGACCAACTAAGCTATGGACTTGCTCTAGTGCTTCACTTATTTTACTCGGAACGACCATCGGTATTTTACTCGGAACTATATTTTTATTCGTCACATACTATGTGTTTTGCTTGGAGCGTCTTGTATGATCTGAGTCTTTGCTTGTTTTATTTTGTGTTTTAAGTCTTGATCCCTTCCTGGACACACCTATTTGAGAGAGCCAAAATTATGTCATGACTTGTTAGAATTGCTCTCTATGCTTCACTTAATTTTTTTATAAGCTATGGACTTGCTCTAGTGCTTCACTTATATCTTTTTGAGCACGGTGTGCTTTAGTATTTTCGAAGAAATGCTCTCTTGCTTCACTTAGATTTGTTTGAGAGTTAGTAAAATTTTCAAGAAATTCTCTCTTGCTTCACTTAAATTAATTTGAGAGAAAGAAATATTATGCTCATTATCTTCACTTATATTTGTTTGAGATTGTCAAAAGCAACAAATGAGAATTAGTCCCAAAGTGGTAGATATCCAAGAAAGATATAATAAAAACTTTCATGAAGATCATTGCACAAAATAAACTTGATTCTTAGTAATAGTTTTGAGATATGATGATGAGATATGTGAGTCATCCTGATGAGTAATTATGCTTTAGTAAGAATATTGGTGTTAAGGTTTGTGATTCCCTATGCAAGCACGAAAGTCAATAGTTATGCAATGAAATTATATCCTACGTATGGTGCATTATGCGGTGTTAGTTATGCTTAATGCTCGCTTATGAGAATATTCGTTTCTTGGTTGGTCGCTTCTCAATCTTTTGCTAGCCTTCATTTTGCATTAAGTATGATCTCTACTTGTGCATCCAAAAACCTTTAACCAAGTTTTGCCACATGAGTCCACTATATCTAGCAATATGTGGTATTCTTTTGCCTTTCTAAGCAAATTTGCATGTGCCATCTCTAATTTTCAAAAATAAACTTCTCTTTTGTGTGTTTGTTTCGCTCGTGGAGCGGTGAGGGGTGGCTAATATTTTCCATGCTAGATGTGTTATTCTCAAGATGAGTGTTTATTCACTTGTCATTGCACGAGAGTAAGGCAAAGGTATTAGGGATGCCCAGTCCCGAAATGCAAAAAAATGAATTTACTTTATGTTGTCAAATAATAAATTCCTTGGAAAGTGTTGGTATGGAGGGCACCCGTGGATACGGTTAGCCATGGAAAGTGAAAGTTTGGTGGAAAAATGAATAAACTTTATTTTCTGTTTGGGAACCGCCTATGATATATCTATGCATGGAAAGTATTGGGAACTCTAAGTCGTTTTCGTTGGTGGGATGGATACACCTCCCAAAATGTTTTTATCTCTAAGTTTTTCGCTTTGAGCTCTGGCACCTCTACAAATCCCTACTTCCCTCTGCGAAGGGCCTATCTTTTATTTTATGCAATTTTTTTTTGAATTTGAGTCTCCATCTTCTCTTATAAAAGCACCAACTAGGAGGCAATATGATCGTACTTGAGTATTGGACATAGCTAATATGTGAGTGTGTTTCATGAATGGATCAAAGGTTGAGCATGATGGGCTAGGGATAGCTTATTTTAGCGTTGATATTTTGAAAGACATGGTTACTTGTTGATATGCTTGAGTATTTAAATTATCATGTCAAAACTAGACTATTGATTTGAAGAATATAAAAGTCCAAATGACCATGCTATAAAGAAAGAAATATGATACATGTTAGGCAGCATTCCACATCAAAAATTCTGTTTTTATCACTTCCCTACTCGAGGACGAGTAGGAGTTAAGCTTGGGGATGCTAATACGTCTCCAACATATCTATAATGTTTGATTGTTCCATGCTATTATATTATCAATCTTGGATGTTTTATAATCATTTTATAGTTATTTTATATCATTTTTGGTACTAACCTATTGACATAGTGCCAAGTGCCAGTTGCTGTTTTTTCCATGTTTTTTACATCGCAGAAAATCAATATCAAATGGAGTCCAAATGCCATGAAACTTTACGGAGAATTTTTATGGGCCAGAAGGAACACAAACGGGCCCTGGCTGCGCCTGGGGGGTGCCCCGAGGGAGGCACAACCCACCAGGGCGCGCCAGGAGGCCCAGGCGCGCCCTGGTGGGTTGTGCCCACCTCGGGTGCCCCCCGGACCGCCTCTTTGCTCTATAAATACCCCAATATTCCAGAAACCCTAGGGGAGTCGACGAAATATTGATCCAGCCGCCGCAGAGTCCAGAACCACCAGATCCAATCTAGACACCATCTCGGATGGGGTTCACCACCTCCATTGGTGCCTCTCCGATGATGCGTGAGTAGTTCTTTGTAGACCTTCGGGTCCGTAGTTAGTAGCTAGATGGCTTCATCTCTTTCTCTTGATTCTCAATATAGTGGTCTCTTGGAGATCCATATGATGTAACTCTTTTTGCGGTGTGTTTGTTGGGATCGATGAACTTTGAGTTTATGATCATATCTATGTTTTTATATCCATGAAAGTATTTGAGTTTCTTCGATCTCTTTTATGCATGATCTCTTATAGCCTCGTATTTCTTCTCCTATATTTGGGTTTTGTTTGGCCAACTTGATCTATTTATCTTGCAATGGTAAGAGGTGCTTTGTAGTGGGTTCGATCTTACGGTGCTTGATCCCAGTGACAGAAAGGGAACCGACACGTATGTATCGTTGCTACTAAGGATAGAACGATGGGGTCTATCTCTACATAGATAGGTCTTGTCTACATCATGTCATCGTTCTTATTGCATTACTCCATTTCTCCATGAACCTAACACACTATATGCATGCTGGATAGCGGTCGATGTGTGGAGTAATAGTAGTAGATGCAGGCAGGAGTCGGTCTACTAATCTTGGACGTGATACCTATGTAATGATCATTGCCTGGATATCGTCATGAGTATTTGAAGTTCTATCAATTTCCCAACAGTAATTTGTTCACCCACCGCTTTGCTATTTTTCTCGAGAGAAGCCACTAGTGAAATCTACGCCCCCCGGGTCTCTTTCTCATATTATTTGCCTTTGCGATCTACTTTTATTTGCATTTATTTTCAGATCTATTAATCCAAAAATACAAAAATACTTTTCTGCACTTTATTTTATTTGCGATCTATTTATCCAATCAATTACAACCATTTTCCCGTCACGCACCAATTTTTGGCACCGCTACCCGAAGGGGATTGACAACCCCTTTCACACATCGGGTTGCGAAGATTTGTTATCTGTGTGCAGGGGCTGTTTACATTGGGTTGCTTGGTTGTCCTACTGGTTCGATAAGCTTGGTTTCATATCTGAGGGAAATACCTACCGCCGCTGTGCTGCATCATCCCTTCCTCTTTTGGAAATACCCACGTAGCTTCAAGTGACATCAAAGGGGCCTACGGTTGGACAACTAACTCTTGATGCAGGGCATGTTTCGGTGAAGATGTAATTTGAACACAATCCCCACTTCGAGGCATTGTAAGAACGTCTTAATGGTTGTTTTCCGGAGCACAAATTAAGATCGTGATGATCTCGACCACAAAAATATAGTTGTAAGAATCAAGGCCTCATACCCATGCCAATTTTTATTTTAAGTGTTTTTGGTAGCAACTGTGATCACAATCCAGTCCAAAAACTAGAAATTAATACTCTTGCCAAAGTGTTGTGAAAGCCCTTGTTGTGAGCACACATCCACTCGTAAATATGGGATATGAGGACAATAGGAGTAAACGAATCAACGATAGGGAAACCACAACTTTTTCCAACTAAACGAATAACAACCTAAACAGGCACATGGATTTAGCAGCAAAAAGAAAAAAAAACATAATCAAAATATTAAGTCCAGTGGGAAAACACAATCCTGCAGAAGCAGGGTTGCTTAGGTAAAGGAACTCAAATCCATGAAATATGAAGCAGCTCTAAGCGCGGTCATAATGGGTGGATCGAAAAAAGACGTAGCTGTGATCGTCAACATTCAGGAAACACATCTTGCTCGAGAGTAACGGCGCCTCCGTCACGTTTGGGGAGAGAGAAAGAGACGCATGAGCCAAGACATCTGGTGAAGGACAATGCGGCAAGGTTAAGCGGACAAATACGAGCAGGCAAATGGGCTAAACATGTTCTATTAGGCTTCTAATAGGGGGTATACCGACCCATATTTGTTGCCTAGCTAGCCTGTCACCAGCCTGACAGATTCCAAATCCCAAAGCCCATTTGAACGGACCAGATTGTGGCCTACCCAGTGTCCAGACGCCAAAAGACAGAACTCGAAGATCCTAGACTATCATCAAAAAGTGAATCTTTTTTAAGCTCACGGCTTTCATCTTCTCCTTTTTATCCTTTTACCCACACTAGTAAGCTGCCAAGGGTATCTAACACCTCAACGACCTCTTCCAGGCCAGCGATGCTAGCTCTTACTATAAATGTACCTGGTTCAGACACCTGGTAGAAATAGTAGAGATGTTAGAGGCGATGGTCATGTATTTTATTATAAATTTTTCCTAAAATAATTGTGATAGTTATTAGTATAAATAATTTTCTAGTGCTAAGTGACTTGCATTTTGTGTCAAAAACTATTTTTATTTAGTTTGGATATTTTTTTGTTTGTGCTCCCAAGTGTTGCTCAGAGTGCTTGAGTAGGATGAGATTTTCCTAAAAAGTTTTTTAAGTAGTGGTGCAATCAACTACACGTTGTCTTCATAGTTGTCGCTCTCGCTTCTATAATATTCTGTTAGTGTCTGATTAATAAAATCACCAAAATAGCGAGATGAAAAATCATAACCGCTATTCATCTATTCTTACGGATCTTAGGATGACTCGGCAAGATGGGATGATGTTGGGCATGATACTTTTATTCCTACGGAGCATGATTTTTCTGAGGTGGATGTTATCGACCACGACAGTTATACAGAGAACCTTTAGCGCGATCTAAACTTGATTGCAATTAGTTGGGAGATGTTGGTCTATCATTAAAACATCAATATCTTTCGATTTCATAAACTTTTATGCTCTTATTTTCCCTACATAAGGGTTGTTTAATTAAGAATGAAGTTTCTGACACTATGATGAGCTATTCTCCCTTATTTATACTAAACTTCTCTACTCCACAATAAGAATTTCTCATGTTAACAAAATATTTTGATATATTATATTAATTCTATTTTATAAGTATAACTATCAAAATTAAGTATTTAAACATGCTCACATATTTAATTATAATAACTTCATAAAATTGTGGTATTTTTTAGTATAAATACTCTTCTAGTGCTAAGTGACTTGCAGTTTTTCGGCCAAACTATTTTTAATTAGTTTGGATAATTAACAAAGTATATATCTTGTTACAATAGTTTTCACCAAAGATCTACGCAAACAAATATTATCATCATACTCCACAAATAAATTTACGCTAGTGAATATCTTTGATTTTTCAATGCATCCTCAATATCTATATAATTTGGCAAAACCGTTTATTATGTATGAATCGAGTAACCTGGTAGATATTCTTTGAATCAATACTAACAAGTTTCGATATTACTAACTAGATAAATCTAGAGCATACATAATGTCTAGATTGCGTGAGTATTACAAATACAAATTCGAGTAAGTTGTAGTATTGATCGTTTGCTTTTTTACATGGATTTTTTCTACAAAAATGGTGTGACTTGCCTAAAACATGCATCCATATCAAGATTATCGTTGAACTAGCCTCTCTGAAATTTGCTTGAACCAACTCTGTTTGATAAGATTTCAAGATTCACCTCATCTGCTAATTTGAAAAATGTATATCACGCTAATGTACAAGCATGCTACTTTTTAGAGTCCTACGAACAAGGGGTGGGCAGGCAGCAATATTAGTGGCAGAGCTTCATGGGGGCCAACCTCGGCCATGCCCCCCCCCCACCCCGCCCAAAATAAACATGCATATATCCCTTTGTACATGCCTATTTTCCACTAAAAATCAGTTGAAAATAATTATGTTTGGCCCCCTCAAGCTCATCACCCCCCCCCCTAATGTTTTTGGCTCAAGCTCCGCTGTTGGGCCTTATTGTCCTATATTTAGGTCGGCCCTGAGCCTAACCGTTTGGAGCACCACCTCATGGCAGTGGGTAGAGGAATCTCATATTGCATTGTTGGCCTACAAAAACAATGCAGCCCTAAAAGGAATTTCCAGAGGAAGAAGAGAGGGGTAGATTTGGGGATGATTAAGGATGAAGAGTCCAACACATAGTGTCACCGTAGGGGGTGTTATGTGAAAAAAAATGACTCAAATCCACATGTAAACGAGAGCATTGATCTAGGCCATGTTTTTCCGTATCAAACGGTTCGTATGACTGTAATGGCGTGATTGTATTGCTTGCCTAATCGCATAGAAAATAAACCGCCTGGGGGTAAAAGAGGAGTAAAATAAGAATTACCTCCAAAGTTTTGTTTTCCTAATTCTCTGTTCTTTGTCTTCTGTTTACTCTGCAGAGGAAACTATTGATTACTTTAATAAAAAAATTAGCATTATAGTAGGTCAAACTACTTTGACCATGTCTGAAGAAAACACACGCTGATATTTAAAACATCAACTATATATGGCACGATAATATGTTTTATAATAAATCTAGTGGAATTAATTTGGTTTCTGGCTCCATGATGTTAGCAACACAATTGTTTCCACCTCGGTACTCCCTTAAGAAATGATTTTGCTCTTGGGTGGATCTACAATGTATAACTGGGGTCAACTGATGTCAATGCATGCCTCTCATGCAAACGCATATACCCTAAAACTGAACATGGAAAATGACTCCAATAATGAAATACCTCGAAGCTAGAGTTACTACTCGCTCCGAATGGGAATATAAGTCAGTCATACTTTAGATCTCCAATTTGACTAACAAAACATGTGAAATACACCACACACACACACACAAAATGTTTAGAACCTTCATTCAATGATGAATCTTAAGATGAAGTATTTTTTTATGGCAAATAACATAGATTTCGCTAGTTAAATTGAAGAAATAGAAACACGTGAGAGTAGTTGTCTTGACATGAGTGACCATTTACCCTTACTTCGCCTCTCTGACTATATGTTCTCACAGTCTTCTTTTTCTACCTATCCAGAACTATGACAGTTTTTTGCGAAATTATCCAAAACCATGACATGACAGGCTTAGGGAATGACTGACATGGATTATTGTACTGTGATAATTAATATCGTGCAGAATCAAAGAGGCAACTTTGGAAGAAGAAACGCCATAGATTTACAGTAGGTAACTAATTAATTTACAGTAGGTAACTAATTAATTTATATATTTGCATTTTGCTGACCGGACTCAACCTGAGATCGGACGCACAAGAGATCTTTAAAAACGCCTCTTGATGTGTACAGAGCTCCCGCGTCCGCATCGCCCGATCTGGGACGTCCAATCCTGATCGTACGTTGCAGGATAGCCGTCAGGATCTTCTCGCCAGCGCCGTGCCTGAGCGAACCGGGCGGCAGCCGGTTGGGGGCCCGGAGGGCCGCCGCGTTTGCCGGCCGTACGTCCTACCAGCACTGGTCAGTCTCCCACGTCCTCCGCCGGAACGACGGCCCAGCCGCGCCCGCCCGTCGCATCATCATCGTCCCGGCGGCGCGGCAGGCCATGTCGCTGTCGTAGCGAGCGCGCTCGTCGGGGTCAGCGAGCGTGGCGTAAGCCGCGTGGAGCTGGATGAACCCCTCGTCGCCGACGCCACCAGCAGCGTCCGGGTGCACCTCCCTGGCCCGACGCCGGTACGCCGCCTTGATCTCCCCCCTGCTCGCCCCGGCGCTCACGCCGAGCACATCGTAGTGCGTCCTTCCCGTCGCCAGGGCCGCCGGTGCCGCCATCGTCGAGGACGCCCGCGCCACCACGCACCGCCGAGGCCCGGCCACCCGCCCCGGGCGAGCCGATCCCATCACCGCCGCCGTCGACGTCGCGAACGTAGCCATCGATTCTCCTATCTCTGTTCTTGATACTTTTTTCGTTGCACCGTTGTCCGTCCTCGTCGAGGAGAGCTGAGACGCCGCTGGATTTATAGGGCCTCGGGACAGGGGTGAGGACGGAGGAGTCTGTGGTGGCACTCGTACGCCCAGCTCTCGATCTTATCTCCTCAAAGATGCGGAGAAGAAGAAGATTATGTGTGAGCTCCCGCTGAGTCAGCCATGAGCGCGTGAGTTGCTTGTCGGCCTCTTGAACGTTACTTTCGCGCCACCGATTGTGCTGCCAACTTCTCTTCCCCACCAAGGGGAAAGGGAGCCGTGCGCCGTCCGATCACGAATATGCGGAATCGGTGCGCGAGATGTCATGTAATAGCATCTGATATGACCGATAGTCCACTTGACCGCATGGCATGGCGACACGGCATATAAAGTTTAGCTGTGGGTGGGTAGTATTATTTGTTTTCTTGGCATGCTGACATGTTGAATTTGAATTTTCAAATCTCGTTGACATCATACGTGTCACCCTACTGTTCAATATTGCCAACTTGTTAATTTAAAAAAAAAAGCCAACTTGTTTTATAAAAAATAGCATGAGACTTTGTGTTTTCATTCCCCCAACAAGAACGATAGATTTTCAGTTATTGTTCTCGCCGAGCTATATCTCACGACGCTGACATATTGTGATGATATTCTTCTTTCATGATGTGGACTTCCGGGAAACTTGTTATTCTACCGTCTGTATGGAACATTCGAATTTTGAAGCTCGAATCTCTCTGTTCATACCGTCGACTTGTTTTACAAGAATTTATGGGTTTTTACTTGTCGCCCCACATGCATAGAGCCATGGTAGATTTTTCCTTGCGACGATGATGAGCTAATCGATTGTGTGGTCATTGTTTGGACTTTGGAGACTTGTTATTCTTTAGTGTTTGTGGTTATCTGAATCCGGTGGACGTCGCCCATAAATCGTCCGCCTGAAAATGATAGCTACGTACGCATCTTCACGCAATGATCTACTACCGTGACCGACCTCTGATTTTTCTGCACTCGCGTTTGTACGTATCTGTTCACCTTCTGCGTCTAGTCTAAATGATATAGTATCCCTGAACTTTCTGTACCGCGTTTTTTGTTCTTGTTCTAGATGGTTCGAGATGTTGGACTTTTGGGGACTTGTTATTCTTAGTGTTTGTGGTTATCTGAATCCGGTGGACGTCGCCCACCAAATTGTCGGCCTGAAAGTGATAGCTACGTACGCATCTGCAGGTAGTAATCTGCCGTGACCTCTGATTTTTTTTCCACAAGTCTTTGTACGTATCTGTTTTTTTTTCGCGAATACGCAAAGCTTGCGTATCATTGCATTGATAGAAGGAGTAGAATGAGTACAAATAGAGGTACAACACATGACACGAACGCATACAGGCATAAACATGGTGTCCGGAGCAGAGACACAAGGGATGCTCAGCCCGGACAGGGGATACATCACAGCTAAACCAACCAAACCCAAATCAAGAATGGCAATGCCGAACCAGCAAGAATTCCAACATCACCTAAGCCAGAACCGGGGACACCACGAGCGAACAAGATAGCGCCTTCAAGAAGGAAGTCGACGCCAAAACGTCGTCGCCATCCGGTCCGGAGGAACCAGACCTAGGGTTTCCCCTGAGCTCGAAGAGGGACGCAACTGAGGGCCAGCGCCTCCAAGAAGGAAAACGACATCCGCAAACGCCGTCGCTGCCAGCATCGGCTAGCCGAGTAAGGATTTCTCCTTGGCCTGAGGCTGAACAATCCCATAGCCGCCGTATCTGGAGTCGGGATGAGGAAGCCACGCTGGTCGGAGCCACCATGTCGGAAGAGGGGTTGGCGGGGCTGCACCTGCTGTCGGATGGTGGCACCGCTTCCCGACCCACAAGCGTTGGATCTGGCGAAAACGGAGGCTTTGAGTCGTACAGAGTAGGGCAAGTGGCGAAGCAAGCCACAAGCGGATGGGGCGACGGCGATCAGCAACACCGGCAAGCAGAGACTGGAGGGACGCAGATCCATGCTACCGTGGCCATAGCCGTCGGGACGTCGGTGAGCCAGACGAGCTGGAAGGGACGCAACTGCCTGGTCACCGAGGCCCGAGCTGCCCGGCAAGGGACGCCGTCAGCCATGGACACCCGAGAGACGCGGGTCCAAGGTCACCGGGGCCAGAGCAGCACCAGCAAGTACCCACCTTGTGGAGCCCCGGGACTGCCACTAGCACCGTAGCCTCGTGGCCACCGTGTGAGCCTTCACCGCGGCTTGAGGGGAGGAAGGGCCGCCGGAGACAAGGGGGTCCGCCAATGCAAAAAAGGCAGGCTACGAACACCCCCGCGACCGGCCGCAGGTCCGCCCAAATCACACCCAAGTAGCACCAGGAGGACTGGGCCACGCCGAGGGAAGGGGGGACCGCAGGGGAGGGAAAGGCGCACAAGGCCATGGCCTAGCACGCCGCACCTGTCGCCGGACCAGCAGGAACACAGCAGCTGGGAGGGTGCGCCCGCGACGCACGCGAGGAACTCGGGGGCGCGGGGGGAGGGGCGGTGTTGGGGAAGCACGGGAGGGACGGATCCACCCCGGCGCGGCCTAGCTGGCCGGCCCTCCGGCGACGGCGCGGCAGAAGCGGGCGCCTCCCGACGGTGGCAGCAGATGGATCTCGAGAGGGGCGCGGGAAAGCAGACGCAAGTTGGGGAGACGGATCCGCCCCGCCGCCACCATCCCGGGGCGCGGCGCGGCTTTGCCGGCCGGCCCTCCGGCGGCGGCGCAGCGGTGGTGGACGGGGGTGGCTACCCGGCGGCGGCGGATGGGGTCTCCCCCGTGCCGCCAGAGGAGGCGACGCGGGGGGTGTTTCTTTCGCTCGTCTAATTTTTCTCCGTACGTATCTGTTCTTGTTCTGCATCTAGTCTGTATGTCACAGTACCTCTGATTTTTTTCTACACCGCATTTTTGTTCCCGTTCTAGATGGTTCGAGATGCTAGTATCTCAAGCTACACGTATCGTGTTAGGAGAAAAATATTGCACCGTGCCCGGCGTCGGCCAACGGCAAACCTATCATCACGTGCCTGAGATGAATTTGACAATTTTGACCTCGGGACGAAATCATTTCACAGAATGAACTGGTTGTGAAACTATTTCACTCCCCTGACCCTTTTGTGTAGCGCCCGCCACGCCGGCGCCACACCCTACTGTGCAACGCCTCACAGATAGGCGCTACACGGCCAGCGTCGCACCCATATGTACCCAAGTCAGCGTGCAGCGCCTGAGAGCTAGGCGCCACACTACACGGTGTAGCGCCTGGCTCCTGGGCGTTGCACTAGTGCAGCGCCTGAGAGTTAGGCGCCAAGGATCAGCTGCGTGAAATAGTTTCACGGACAGTTCATTCTGTGATTTGATTTCGACTATAGGTCAAATTTGTCAAATTTGCCCTGGCCTGATTTCACGAACGTTTCGCTCTTCATGTAGCCGTACGTGCTGCACATGCCATGTCTAGGCGGCGCCGACAAGAAGCCAGTCCGCCATGCATGCACCTGGCATGTAGTAGGGCGAGTGAGCAGAGCTGTGATGGATGGACGCGGTTATCAATTCGGTGGGTGGGTGGGCCGTCGGAGACGCCGACCACGCCGGTGCACCACGAGCGCCATGGCGACGTTCGACGGCGACGGCCGCCCGTTGAGAAGCGGGATAGAAGCGGGCGCGTACATGTGGGTGGCGGAGATGGATCCGATTGGAGCGGCGGACATGGACGTCACCGTGAAATGAATAGGGACTGGATATGTATGTATGGCAAAAGTGCTTGCTTGCATTATTGATGCTAATGATATGTGATATCCTGATAAGATGGATGACCTATGAAGAGAGGACACCATCAGTAGTACTACTGCTCAGTTAAGTGGATAAGATCTGGACCACTCAGAATCATAGCGATGTTTTCCGAAACATTTACTTTAGAGAACGAAAGGTAGCATCATAATTTTGTGTAGACAGCAAGAACTGGGAAACGCATACGCATGTGAGTAGAGGAATCAGAAATTCCGTGGAGATGGTTCTGTAAGGGCAGTTTGGAAAGAAAAAGATTCTTCTTTTTCTTTTCCCGACGACCGTCACAGGGGTTTAGAGTGGAAAGACGTCCTACCAATATGCGAGTTCCTTGTGGCTCTGGTATGGAGTGCAAACAGATGTGGCTAGCTGCCATACTTTCGATTTTCAAGATGTCGATAGGAACACCGCTAGCTTCATGTTCGAAGTAAAAACTCTTGCCCTGGCTTTTATTGGTCGGGCTCAGCAGCGAGAAACTTGTATTGTTTCTTTGTTGAAGGCGTTGTCTACTTTTTGTTGTGCTGGTCTTCGTTGGTTGATCTCGGCAACCAGGATGAAAATCCTTGTCTAGATTGTCTCCGTCCGGACGTGGCGATGGCGCGAGGTTGTTTATCCCTTCTTGAAGGAGTTGTTGTGGACTAATAAGGTGTCTTACTGATAGGTGTTAATTTCATATTTGCTAATGTTTTGCTTGTAATTGTATTTGTTATGTACTCAGCTTAATAATTAGTAATAACGCTTGTGTGCATCACAATGATGCAGAGAGCCGGGAGTTTCAACCTCCTTTTCGTAAAAACAAAGGGTGGTTTGGAATGGCGGTAAAAATAGCTTAGCCACCAATATTTTACAACCACTAAAATATGTGATCCACCTGGTCTCTTAGTGCTGATAAAAAATATTCATTTAAATCTTTCTGTAACCAATTGATCTTAACTGAGATGAACTTTTCCTTTAAGTTTCTTTGGAAAGTTAAAACTCCTCTGAAAATCAAAGTGCTTCTATTGCTGGCTCTTTGAAATAGTATACTTATTAGAGATCATCTTCTGAAGAGGGGATGGAATGGTAATACGTGTTGTGTCTTTTGTGGTGTTAATTTCATATCCTTGATGTTTTGGTTGTAATTGCATTTGTTGTACTATGCTCAATAATTAATAATCTCTACTCCTAATGGAGCAGTCGGTAGGTTTGCGTCGAGGTTTTTTTTCGTCCCAACACTTAATTTCGTCCAGTTTTGTTTTGACTAGTTTTTTTCCGTCCCCCCTCCCACCAACCCTCTAACGGGTTAATTTTTGCCTCATTTCCCACACAATGGAGAAAATTTGAACGGATCAGAACTTTCCGTGCGGGGGCAAGTTATTTAGTAATGTCTTTATGTGAAAAAACCAAAAATGGTCAAACTCTAAAAATCAAATCTAAATTAATTAACCTTACCATAAATCGCTCGATCACATAAATTAATCTTTTCGTACGTCACCAAAATTACAGTTAACATTACCATATATCGCCCAATCACATTAATGTCGCATGACACATCTCGCAAATATACTCCCCTCAAAAAAAATATATATATATATACTCCTAACAATGTCGTACCCTGGCCTCCACCGATCGATAGCCTACGAGGGACACATCACGCATCTCTCCTTCCCCCTTCATCTCCCCACTAGATCCCGCTCCCATCAGCCGCGTCCCTCCCGCCCAGCGGCGGCACCGGCAACCGGCAACGATCGGAGACCAACAAGACAGCATCGCGCCCATGGTACTTCCCTTCCCAGTCCGCTAACCCTCTATCCCTCCCTCTACCGAGGCCCTTGGGCCCTGTCCGCCCGACCTCCAAGCGACGCCACGACGACAAAGGATGGTTGTACATCCCAACGCCTCTCTTCTCCATCGGTCCACCAACTCCTCAAGGTGAATCTTCTCCAAAAGTACCCCTCTTCTCTCCTATCCATCAATCCACCATCTCCTCTGCTCTTGTTTTCTATCACTCATTCGTTAACCCTGGAACTTGACGGCTCTAGACTGAGATGTAGACTTCCCGGTAGAAGTGCGGTGATCATTTACTCCCATTGGCATCGACACATCTCTTGCCCCACCAGGTACGTTCATTTTAACCTTCATTAGTTGAGCAAGCCATCTCAACAGCACTATCAAATGTTGTGCATCCATCAGCGATATCCCAATCACAAATATACTTTTTTTTAAAATTGCGGGCGATTTGTCTAGGTTTCTTGGTTTCTGTGCATGTGGATGTGGCATTAGTTGTTCGTTAAGAGGACTGTCAATGATTTGCACAGTAGTGCTCTTGGAAATAATTACGAATGTTGGTGAAAACTGCAGATGTTATAGTGTCAGGAGGGGGCTCAGCTAGAACAGCGGCCGCATGCGTGTACTCTAAGGCGGCCTCCTCTTCTGACGTCGTCAGGGGTGGAGCTCAATGGACCTACCCCGATGCACACACATCAGGGTCCAAAATCATTTTTGGTAGTCCCTATCGTCACTTTGAACCAGTGCATCACCCAAGCCCATGTCTTGTGCATCAGGGTGGCCAACTATTTATTAGACATTTTGGTGTACAGCTAGCCCATTAGGTGTAGATGGTAGGTACCAGGAATAGGTTTAATTCGACTGATCAAATAGAGAAGCCGTTGATTTTGGGTTACCCTGAATGCTAGATAAGATGAATCTAGCATTCTTGTGCTGCTCTGCCGAAACTGCTCAAGTCAGGTATTTAAGCTTGTGGTCATTTGCTTTATATAATACATCATATTTTATTAAAATTGATTTGCTTCATATAGTTCAATACTCCATCACAATTGCTTTACATTTTTATAATAGATGCATAAATTTATTTAACGAGTCACTACTAGGGAAAGCCCTAGTAGTAGCGCTTGTTTTGTAGCTAGCAGTAGCGCTTGTACAAGCGCTACCACTAAGGCGCTACAGCTAACTGTTAGCAGTAGCGCTGGAAAGCGAGCACTACTGCTATACCTAGTAAGTAGCAGTAGCGTTTCTTTTGAAAAGCGTTGCTGCTAACTTTTCCTGTATTTTTGAAAATACAACTTATTTTCGTTGTGATTTTATATACAGTACTTTCATGATATGGTTTTATGACCATGATTAGTTATTATATATAGCAGTGGGTGAAATGAACATGGATTAGATTCAAGTGGAGGCAACATGTGGTGCACATCGAAAGTATTACTAATCCAAACTAGATCAAGTTTGAATTAGTAGTACTTTCGACATGCACCATATGTTACCTCCATTTGAATCTACTCCACGTTCATTTCACCTACTGATATATATAATAACTCATCATGCTCATATAACAACTTAGCATCATGCATCATCGAAACTCATCATTGGTATCATAATAACAAGTCCTACACATCATCATCGATCATACAACTTCTACTCGTTATAATAATAATAAGTCATACTCATCATCATAGTCATCTAACCAACCCTACTTAATTGTTCTTAGCACATGATCAAGAGTATTAGCTAGGACCTAAATACCCTCTCTAAGGTAAAATAGCATAAAACAAGATAGGCCATGACTCTCCATTACGGAGAATGGAGATTATCCTGTCTCCAATTCTTGTCCTTCGCAGAATGTTGCTCCAAGTAGCTCCCTACGATTGACCATACATTTTTTCCAATCTTTGATTGTCATGTCTTCATCGGTTTTAGTAATCTGGTATAAACAACAGTGATGCGTAGGATGACCTGGCCGTAAGTTCATAACATCAAGGCGACCATTCGGAAACATTAGATGAGGCACACAATCCTTCGGGATTTTCTGTTGAAAAACATAGTAATAACTTCGTAGTTAACAATGTAGTTGAGTTTTAGAAGAATTTATGCAAAAGATGCACGGATGTCGTAATAGTAAAAAATCTTACCATGACATCTCCATGGATGTTACGGTAGTTCAACACGTGCACTAGTGGCACGTATTGACTATAATGTGGAGGAGTTTGATAATAGTTATTGTAATTCTCAAGATCAGTAATAAATGAGATCAGATGATTTTTCTCCTGATAAATTAATTCTGAGCCATCGGTGTAGTAGGTTTTGTCTACCATCTTACGCACATTCTTTGAAGAATGAAAATAAGCTATCAATGGAAATAAGCTATCAACTATTATGTAATAAACAATATAAATTACTTAATAACTATATTTGAGAAACTCACATAGTGGTAGAATTGGAAGCATATCAACAAGGACCCAAATGTCCATATTGTCTTGGGCGATGTCATGATCACCAGATCCATGGTGACAAGCATACCCTCATGAAAATCATACATCTTACAAAGTGCTTCCCAATTCGGGCAACCAAAATGGGATACCCTCTCGGAATTGTGTAGATTTACATCAAAATCCATGCCATGATGGGTCCTTAGGTGAATTATCTTTGTTTCCATACTTACGTGATCTTCAAAATCCATCCTCTCCAAGACATAGCGTCTTGCATGGCATGGGATAAGCTAGTCGAATTGTAAAAGACGAAAATTACACGTTGAAGTAGCAGAAGTCGTGCTTAATTACGAAAAAAGCACTTGTTGTCGTTGCGTACCATTTCAACATCGAAGGTCTCCTGGAGCTTAATGCTGAAGCGCCGACCTTCGTCCAGGTGAGGCATGTCGCACTAACCCCGGTCGTCGCCTCACCAGTCGCACTCCCCTGGGAGACTTTCGTCGTCCGATGACATTTCCTAGGTTCATAATTCAAAGATTAAATTTGTACAATTAAATATATGGACTAGAAAAACTAAATTAGATCATTATTATTCATCACGGGTTGACTATCGGTCTGCCGAGTTTTTTCTTGAAAACTCTTAGCTCACGTGGTGTATACATTCGACCGTTGGTGATGATCGCTCCTCCTTTCGTCCCCGAGTGCATTACACCAAAATGTCTAGCACACGGGAACGAAGGAGAAGCGACCCCCACAACAACAGTCGGGATTTTTCGTCCTCTCATATATGGTGGAGACTCTCCCTCACTGATTCCTCTCTGACATTTGCGACCGTCGGTGATGGTCATTACTCCTCCTTCCCCTAGTGCATAACAAAGGTATAGCACAAGGAGAAGAAGGAGAAACAACCCCCACGACAACAGTCGGGATTCTTCGTCCTCTCTCATATATGGTGGACACACTCCCTCACTGATTTTTCGACCGTCGGTGATGGTCGTTATTCCTCCTTCCCCTAGTGCATAACAAAGGTCTAGCACAAGGAGAAAAAGGAAAAACGACCCCCACGACAACAGTCGGGATTCTTCTTCTCTCATATATGGTGCCTCCACAGACTTAAAGTCAACCTGAAATGTCGTTTGATTATCTTTCTAGAAAATCTAGGCCACTCGATATTTCCTACATATTCTAGCACAAGTCATGCCAAAATTCAAGGAAAAATTTGGCATGACCTTTGCTAAAAAAGGACATATCGAGTGCCTGAAATTTGTTGGAATGGAAATTAATCAACACTCCGGCGAAACATAGGCCACTTGGAGGTGTTACTTGCAAACATGGCCGGCCACTTGGGCAAGCACATGTCCTATTTGAGCAACAGAAGATATACATGTTTATATCTACATCACTTCAATGGTTGAAAATATGAACAAAAACATTTCAAAATATTTTATAGGACTCATATTGACATGGAGATTTGGCTGGTCTCACCTCGAGGTCGGAGGGGGTCGGTGACGGGGACGACGGCGGGGATGATGGAGGGGCTCCTTGATTTCCGCAAAAACAAAAACCCTATAAGCTATCAACTAATCAAATGCATACGCCTTGCATAGTGCTCTCCAATTTGAGCATTTTAAATAGGAGTAATTCTCCAATTTGACCATTCAATAAGCAAAACCAAATCATAAAATAAATTAGTATTCAAATTAGCATGCATCCAATATGCAAAACTAAATCATCTCTTGCGTCCGTACATCATCGAATATTATTACTAATACATCTCGAACAGTATCATACATATAACTTCACTAATATAGCTAAAACCCTAGCGAACGACGGGTATCGGTGCGGGCGGTGGACACCCAAAGAGAAGGAACCATCACAGGATCATAGCTCCAGTGAGATCCCTGAAGAACCTGCCATGTATTGGAGAACCTGTCCTCCAACGCAACCATGTAGCGACGGACGTGCTCGTCCTCCTCGCTGACACGGTGACGTACCACCTCCGCGGGGTCCTCAAGCCTCCGCACCATCACTGGCCCATGCGACCGCCACCCAAGAAGGTTCGGGTCAACGGCGTGCTGGCTCCTCACCAAGCTGCGCCCCCCGGAAGGTAGCACCTCCCAGTACCAGCCCGGCGGAGCCCAGTCCCGGACATGGCCCCTCTGATCAAGCAGGCCTCCTCCACCGAGTCGATGACGCGGATGCAGGATAGGCATCGTCGACGTCGATGCGAGAATAATTGCTTTAACTAAAAAATAACAACAAATGTGACATGTTGAACATTGTTCGATCATAACTAGGGTTCATACTACATTATTATAAGATTAAACACCTAAAATACCTAAATTATATTAACTACACCTAATTAAAAACCTACATTTTGAACATGGTTCGATCATAACTAGCTAGGGTTCATACTACATTATTCTAAAATTAAACACCTAAGATTAAACACCTAAGATCATAACCTACTACATTCACTACTAGGAAAAGGGCTATAGATGGAATGGCCACCAATGGCGCACCAGACATGTGGTGCGCCACTACTATATAGCAGTGGCGCACCACGGGCTGGTGCGCCATTAGTGTGAAAGACACTAATGGTGCACCAGACGCAAGGTGCGCCATTAGTAATAATTTTTTTCCAAACATACTAATGGCGCACCAGGGCACAGTGCGCCATTACTAGTTCTAACTAGTAATGGCGCACCAGCATCACAGTGCGCCACTACTATATATTTTTTATTTTTTATTTTTTTGCAAAACTAGTAATGGCGCACCAGGGAACAGTGCGCCATTACTAAACTAGTAATGACGCACTGTTCCTTGGTGCGCCATTAGTGTTTTTTTTTTTGCAAAACTACTAATGGCGCACCACCAGCAGGTGCGCCATTACTAACCAGGGTTACTAATGGCGCATTTGTTGGTGGTGCGCCATTAGTAACCCGGGACGAGCTAGATATTTTGGACAGCCACACCTACCCACTCACTTTTCCCACTTCATTCTCCCCACCTCCTCCTCCAAGCTTGTCTTGGCTGCCTCCTCCTCCTCACCTCATTTGCACCATAAATTCATCCAAATTAAGTGGTTAAATTACTTTTTTTGATAGGTAAGTAAGGGGGAAGCTATCTTTATGTTGTTCTCCCTCCAACAACGTGCACATGCACTTTTTATGGCCTAGCTAGATCTATGTATGTTTGTGGGGTTGCATATGTTTGTGGTGTTGCATATATGTTTGTGTTTGCAGGTACCGGTATTTGAAATGCGATAGTTGCCAATATTTTGCCGGAATGTTGATTCATTTCCGTTTCGGCGAGAATTTTGGCACTATGCATTCTTTTTGGTCCTATTTTTAGGGAAAGTCATGCCAAATTTTTTCTTGGTTCTAAAATATCGTTTTGCTCTACCCCGCAGGCGACCATGGTCCGCACGATGACCGAAGGCATCGTGAATAGGTTTTTGAGCTCCGCGAAGGCCGAGATGCTTGAAAAGAACGAGACGGAGATAAGATGTCCGTGTCGAAGATGCAAGCTGAAGAGCCTTATTGCGGACCCGGATTCCGGGCAGGTGCGGGACCACCTGCTCTTGCGTGGTTTCATGGATGGCTATCGGTGGCAAGGTGATGAAGATGACTATGAAGTCGTCCATGGGGGGCGGGCAAGAAATGAGGAAGGGCAGCAAGACAACCACCGCGTCTCGGGCGGGCGAGAAGACGAAGAATCTCCAGGACATGATCACGACGGTGATGCTGTACACAGTCATCATGTAGAAGATGCCGGACATGATGATGAGGAAGATGCGGGAGCAGACGAAGGGCATGATCATGAAGATGAAGATGCCGGCGGAGCAGACGACGATGGACCATCGATGGGCTGGGTGCAGGACCCTCATATTCAAGAGCTGCTTCTCAAGCAGACGGATAACGCAAGAGCTGCCGCCCGAGAGAAAGCCAAGCTGGATCAACTGGAGATAGACGCGGTTACTCCATTGTATGAAGGATGCAGGCCCGAGGATACCCGCCTGAAAGTAACGCTCATGGCTCTGGAGATGAAGGTAAAACACAAAATGACCGATGCATGCTTTGACGAGAACATGTCATTCTAGCACGAACGTCTACCCAAGGGGAACAAGTGCCCGACCAGTTTCGAGGAGGCGAAGAAAATCGTGTGTCCTCTGGATTTACCGCACGTGAAATACCATGTGTGCATGAACAATTGCATCATTTATCGGGACGAGCACGCGGAGTCTACCATATGTCCGGTGTGCGGCGTCACTCGATACAAGAAGAGGAAGAAAGCTCCTCGAAAAGTGGTGTGGTACTTTCCGATCACTCCTCGTCTGCAGCGGTATTTCGCGGACCCTAAGGTAGCAAAGCTCCTGCGTTGGCACGCAGATAGGAAGGAGAAGAAGCGAGAAGATGACGCAAATGATCCGGAGATAAATAAAAAAGACAAGATGCTGAGTCACCCTAAGGATGGGAGCCAGTGGCAAGCGTTGAACTTCGAACACCGAGAATTTGGGAAGGATCCAAGGAACATCGTGCTGGGCGCGAGCACCGATGGAGTCAATCCGTTTGGTAGCCAGAGAAGCACACATAGCACCTGGCCTGTGTTTGTGTGGATGTACAACCTTCCCCCCTGGTTGTGCATGAAGAGGAAGTACATTCACATGAGTATGCTAATTGAAGGGCCGAAACAACCAGGGAATGACATCAATTTGTATCTGGGGCTGCTGAAAGAGGAGCTAGACACGCTGTGGAAAACGCCAGCCAATACGTGGGACGCCGCAGAGAAAGAATATTTCCCTATGAGAGCCGCACTGCTCACGACGGTGCACGACTATCTCGGTTACGGATATCTCGCGGGGCAGGTGGTCCACGGATTTTCTGGATGCGTCAGGTGCATGGATGACACAATGTATCGCCAGCTAGATAGAGATCCCGGGTCTTCAAAAACTGTGTTCATGGGACATCGAAGGTGGCTTCGCGACGATGACCCGTGGAGGAAACGCAAGGATCTGTTCGATGGTGAAACCGAACCCCGAAGACGCCCGCGTATGAGGAGCGGCGATGAAATAGATGAGCTGTTGAAAAATTGGAAAGATTGCCCACTGCCGGGAAAGAAGCAAAAGGCGCCAGAGCCGGGAAAGAAGCAAAAGGCGCCAGAGCCGCTGCTGAAGGTATGGAAAACGAGGTCTGTTTTCTGGGACTTGCCGTACTGGAAGATCCACCGTGTGCCCCACAGCCTTGATGTCATGCATATCACAAAGAACGTGTGCGAGAGTCTGCTTGGTACCCTGCTCAACATGCCAGAGAGGACCAAAGATGGGCCGAAAGCAAGGGCAGACTTGAAATCAATGGGCATCAGGGAGGAGCTTCACGCTAATGATGATGATGATGATGAGGCGAAGCAGGACACGGAAAGTCGTCGCAAAGGCAAAAAGGCCAAGAAGACCGGAAATGACTTCCCTCCCGCGTGCTTCACTCTAAGTCAGGAGGAGACCGATCGATTTTTCACCTGCCTCGTAGGAGTAAAACTTCCTTACAGTTACGCGGGGAAGATAAGTAGATACCTAGACTCAGCGAAGCAGAAGTTCAGCAGGATGAAGTCTGACGACTGTCACGTGCTGATGACGCAGATACTTCCAGTTGCAATCCGTGGGATCATGGACGCGCACGTCCGTGAAACGCTATTTGGCCTATGCAACTTTTTCGGCGTCATCTCTCGGAAGTTGGTTGGCGTGAGGCAACTCAGAAGGCTATAGGAAGAGATCGTGGTGATACTATGCGAGCGTGACATGTACTTCCCGCCCGCATTCTTCGACGTTATGGTGCATCTGCTGGTCCATATCGTGGAGGATATCATCCAACTCGGGCCGACGTTCCTGCACAGCATGATGCCGTTCGAAAGGATGAATGGTGTCATCAAAGGATACGTTCGCAACATGTCACGTCCAGAGGGAAGCATAGCCAGGGGCTTTCTGACCGAAGAGTGCATCTCCTACTGCATGAATTATCTAGGCATCGAGAACCCCGTTGGTCTGCCCGTCAACAGGCACCTCGGCAGGCTCGCTGGATGGGGTCACCGTAAGGGTCGCCGCGAAATGCATGTCGACTTCGATGGTCGACTCGCCGACTTTGAAAGAGCAAACCTAGTCGCGCTACAACACATAGACGTCGTCGATCCTTGGGTGGTAGAGCACAAAACCTTTATTGAGAAGACGTACAATGACCAAGGCCAACAGAGGACGGACGGAGATATAATCAAAGAGCACAACTCATGTTTCACGCGTTGGTTCAAGCAGAAGCTTCTGTCGTACCCTTTACATGAGGATTCTTCCGCGGAAGAACAACTCATATTCGCCTTGTCACAGGGCGCCGAGCACAACCTGATGACGTATGAGGCGTACGATATCAACGGCTACACATTCTACACCAAGGACAAGGACATGAAGAGCGATGGTTATCAGAACTCCGGGGTAACGATGGAATCCTACACCGGTAACGACAAGGACAGATACTACGGAAGGATCGAGGAGATCTGGGAGCTGAGCTACGCTAGAGAGAAGGTCCCGATGTTCCGTGTCAGATGGGCCAAGAGCGTCATAAAACAAGACATGTATTTCACCACCATGGTTATACCCGAAGCCAAATCCAAGACCGCAGGCGCGAACGTCACCGCGAAAAATGAGCCATGGGTACTGGCTTCCCAAGTGGACCAATGCTTCTTCATTACCGACCCGTCAAAGCCCAGTCGTGTTGTCGTGAGGAGAGGCAAAAGGAAGATCATCGGAATGGATGGAGTCGCCAATGAGCAAGACTTCGACAAGTACGGTGACCCGAAGATGGAACATGACGACGTTGATGAAGTATCAGCATACACCACAAGAAGAAGCAGGACCACCCTACCTAAAGGACGTCCGTTCAAGAGAAGAACTCCATTTACGAAAAATAAGGGCAAGAAGATTGTGAACAGATAGCTAGCTAAGATCGATTGTATTTAAATTGTAGCCTTCATTTCTCGATTGTATTTCATGGGCACTTTTTGAACTCATGAATATTTTTAAATTTCATGGACACTCGATCTCGATCCCCCTCCATCTCGATCGCAATCCCACCTCGCCAGATCCGGTCCCCCTCGCCGCCGAGCACCCCCCCGCACCCTCCCCGGCCCGCTCCACCGTCACAAATGAATGCAACTAAAATTGCAAAAAAAAAAACAAATTTGATTATATTTTCAAATAATAAATTTGATGATTTTTTTTCATATTCATAAATATTTTCAAATAACAAACTTGATTATATTTTTTTTAAAATTATTACTGTTTTTATAAAAAAATATTACTGTTTCATATTCATATTCATTTTCTAAAAAATTATTAGATGCAACAAAAAATAATTAAAAAAAATTACTAATGGCGCACCTCTGGCTGGTGCGCCATTGCTATATAAAAAAAAGTTTACTAATGGCGCACCGATCGTGGGTGCGCCATTGCTATATAAAAAAACATTCTAATGGCGCACCGCTTTGGGGTGCACCATTAGTAAGTTTCCCCCCTATAGCTAATTCCTCCCTCTCCCTCGCCAGTTCCCCTTCGTCCCTCTCCCTCGCGCCAGTTCCTCTCCGTCCGCTCCCAATCCGCGCCCCCGCCGCCTCCCTCTCCCCATCCTCCCCTTCCTCCCCTCCGACCCCACCCCACTCTCGCCGGAGCAGCGCCGCAGGGCCGACACCAACCTCGCCCTCGCCCGCACGCACCGCAACCTCCGCCTCGCTGAGTCCGGAGCTGCTCGTGGAGGAGACGTGGCTGGAGGCGCTCTCCGGGGAGGTGCCCGTCTACCCGCCGCCCTCGAGCGCCAGTTCGTCGCCCTCGAGCGCCTGCACACCAAGGTGCCCGTCTACCCGCCGCCCCACCTCATCTTCCACGCGCTCCACTATGCTGTTAGGGTTAAGATTTTTTTAGTCCCCGCCCCCGACTCTGCTGCTGAAATTACCGTTGAAATCGAGGTAAAATCACTGCTGAACTGGGTGTAAAATCACTACTGTTGAAATTCAAATTTAAACTTGAAAATGAAAATTGAATTGGAGAATTAAATCACTATTTTTTAGTCCCCATTTCTGAACCTATGCTAACCTTGCAAGCAGCATAACAGGCAATGTACTCCAAAATACTATAAGAACTGGAGTAAAAGATGACTGCATCTCACAGAATATAAGAAATGGGGACTCTTGGCTAAGTATGGCAATGCCACAGAGTATAAGAAGTACTCCTGCATCTTACACAATGATAGGTCTAATTTATGCTACTCAACGAAAGAAGAAGAAAAATGCACTGGACATACACTGAAGAAAAATGCACTGTATCATCGGGTAATTGTCCATGGTTTATACCTGAAAATAAGTTTATCTCACGGCATGAATGTAAGTATCTGTTCCGCATTCATGGGCTATCTACCCAAGGTAAACCTAGAAAATGAGTTATATCCAGGACAAGCTACTGTCAATTAACACTCTATACACTGCCAACTGTATTTAGTTAACATTACACTGCCACTGCTATTCAGCACAAACGTTTGATCATCTCACTCTACTTACTGTCAATTGACACTGTATAACTGTCAGCTCCATTCACTAGCAGCAGCCAGCACTTCTGAATCTAATCTTTCTTGGGCAAGCTCGGCTACTTGTTGTTAGTCAGTCACTAAAAGATCTTCAACAGACTGCATGCATCTAGTATTAAATTTCTTGGACGGATCATCTCTTTTAGCAAAGGACTGTAATAATTAACTAACTGAAAATTTGACATTCTGGACTATGCTTGGCTCTGGTTTTGTGAAATCTCATCTCTTTTCTACTGCCATGACTAGTCATGAATTTTATTTTACTTTCCCCACTTTATAACATTCATAAATTGTTTACTAGCTCAAGCTTCTCCTTTGCACTTTATCACTTCAATCTGCTGCTACCTCAAGCTTCTCGTTTACACTTGTGCCAAGTAACATTTTTTCCTTGTATAATTATATGGTGGTTGACTGAGCTGCTACTTTTTCCTTGTAGAAGATCGCAGGTCGAGTGGGAGGGATCCAGTTGCGACGACACCGAATCACCAGCAAGGCAGCTGCCTAGAATAATAGGTTGACTCACCTATATATACTACTATCTTGCATCTCTCTCTTGTTTCTTCTTCTACTACAATACAAAGAGAGTCATTTCAGTTACTTGTCTTAGTGTGTGGTGTGGCTGTTTATTGTTCAACACCAGCAGCTAGCTCTATTTAGGTCCAGTAGAAACGACATGGCTCTCCAATTTTTAAGTAATCTTGCATATGTTAGAAACTACATATATGGTCTCCGGTTTTCTTACCTCTGCTCTGAAACACCAACGCATCAACAAAAGAAGATGGTATTTTTGTTACGCTTTCAGTTCGTGTCAGCAGGGAGATATAATGTTTTAAAATCTTTCTGGTTATATTGGAGTTAGGTTTTTTGAATATGAGCAGCAGTGACTTGGATATACCTTATGGAGTTGTAACAGTTCCTCTTGGTGCTTAGGTGCATTTTCTTTGTGTAACTTGGTTTAAAAATGTGATTTGGTCTTTTGTGGCATTTGGATGCCTAAATCCCATTTTCTTAATCATATTGCTGGGAAACTTTTGGTTATCTCCTCTCAGTGATGAAATAATTTATATGTACTGCACTTTTTTCATAATTAGGTAATAACGTTGGTTACAGTTTTGGTAGTTCAACGGGATGTATCTCATTTTGTAGACAGATTATTTTCTGGAATATCATATATTCAAATTTGTAATGAATGATGGCTTCTACCTGAATTAGTAGACTCTGTGGTGTTAGTTTGTTCTAAATACAGTAAGATAATTTTAACAACTGTAGAACATGTTGAGACTAGCAACTTTTTTGTGACATCAACCAACAGTCCTGTCACTGGGTTATCCTATTTTATATTTTTAATTACTAACTTAAGTTTGAGTAAACAGTGGCAGTGAAGTCCTCATAATAATCAGGCGGATGTTAACTTTCTGATGTCCCCAGAAGTTAACTAAGATTGTGGTGCTAGTAGACGCACATTGTGGCCTTTTCATCCATATGAAAGTAGAGGCACATTGTGGTGCTAGTTTGCTGGGTTTTGTCTCCGACCATCGTGTCGTGATGATTTTGCAGGTACCCCGAGAGGCCCTTAAGTTTGCCGGAATGTCGATTAACTTCCGTTCCGGCAAATTCGGGTACTCCATATGTCCTATTTTCAGCAAAGGTCATGCTGAAATTTTCCGTGAATTTTAGCATGACTTTGCTAAAAATAGGACATATGGGGTACTTGCGACTAATGCATGGGCCGGGGTATCTTAGTACTTAATTAAGTAGGATCAATTGCCCCTTTATTCTTGCTGCATTAAACCATAGGTGGCAATAGAGCCAAGTGATTAGGCCCAAATGATGAAAGCTTAGGCTTTTAGGGTGCCTTGGCGTCGACAAACCCTAAATGATAAAAGCTTAGCTTTTAGGATGCCTCTCGGTGTCGACAAACCCTAAATGATGAGACCATGATCTTGTTCCTTGACAATAACCAACTTTTTGACCAAACTTTTTTCCTATTTAGAGCGAAACATGGCCCACAACGATGAGGCCGGCGGTTCGGGCGGCAAGCAATTCTGGGAGCTGTCCCAGGAGCTGGAGGAAGAACCTCACCGCTATCAGGACGATGCCGCGGAAGACACCGATACTGACTACACAACCCCTAGTGGGGTCGGGGATGACACCACTGATGGTGCCGCCGAGGATGCCACCACTGATGATGGCAGCGCACGCACAGATGGCAGCCAACCGAAGAGGCAACGGAAGGACCGGCGCCCGAACGTGCTCGGCACCGTCAAGGAGGAATTTACTGAAGTGAAATCCGACGGGCATCCAACGGCGCCCAAACAAGTAGTCAAGGGGTACTCGGTTCAGCTCGGGTGCATTCTCTGGAGCATCGTCTCGATCAACACCGAGAACCTAAGGCATAAGGACCGAGGGAATTTGCGCAGCCTCCTCTTCACGAAGCTGCACGAACGATACAAGTTCCCCGCTGAGTTTGCAAACACACGCCTCTCAGGGAATAAAGTGAACAGTGCCGCCCTCACGAGGATGAGCACGGCCCTGTCTACATGGAGAAGCATGGTGAAGGCAATGATTGAAAAGGTGATAGTTATGAGAAGATCAAGGCGAAATATCCTTTGATGAGCGAAGATGACTACAAGGAGTTCAAGATCAAGTGCGAGAGCAGCGCAACCTCCGAATCAAGTCAGTGGGGGAAAGAAATGCGGGAGTTGAACTTAGGGATCCACCAACTCGGTCCCGGCGGTTACAGAGTGGCGGAGCCTATATGGGACAAGGAGGACGCGGAGCGTGCCGAGCAAGGCCTACCGCCCCGCTTCGAGAAATTACGTGACAAGCAGACCAGGAACTTTGTCAGGGCCCGGTACAAGGAGGACCCGGTAACAAAGGAGCTTACCACGGATCCGAAGACCAGGGCGCTTGAGCTTGTTCTGGTAAGGAATACACCCCGCGTAATTAGCTCCATATGGTTGTATTCTAATTAATGAAGCCAAATTTCTAAATGGTTCACATTCCTTCCGCAGGAGGCTGAAAGCAGTAGCGCGGGGTCGTCTCAGAGCTCCCCTTTTGACACCCCTTTAAATAGGGCGTTGAACGTAATGAAAAACAAGGATAAGCTCAGTAAGCCGTCGTCAGCTGGTCGTGTTGCCGGCAAAGGCTTGTCCACAAAATGGTCGTCATACTATACCACTGGTGGGCGAAAGGAGAAAAAGACCAGCTCGGAAAGCCAGTCGCGCGAGGTTCAAGAACTCAAGGCACAAGTGGCACGGATTCCGGAGATTGTCCAAGAGCAAGTGCAACAACAACTGGGAACGACGCTCACCGCCATAGTGCCTAACTTGATTCAGGGGCTGACGACATGGATTGCGGGCGGCCAACAGGGGCCTCCCCCGGTTCCCAGCTTCACGTCCAGCAACTCGCACAACGCGCAGGCGGCGCCATTGGTGTCTCCGGCGGAGGCGGTATTCGTGTCTCCGGCGCCGGCACGGGTATTGGAGCTTAATGCACCCGGGTGTACGCCGGCCGGCACCTCGCCAGCAAGCGGCCCCTCCGTCAGTTGCGCGCCCGCCGTTGGCGGTGCCTCGACATTAGCCGAGCTCGACGGCATCACGGTAACTAAGCCTCTCGGCCGATGACTTCATCTCCTTGCCTTTGACTGGGCATCCCTGACGCCCTACATGTTTTTGCAGGGCGCCGCCGACGTTCCTCGCACTCTCCTGCACTTCGTGGGCGGCGAGTTGGTCGATGTCGCCAAGGCCAGAATCGTTCAACCGGGTAACCGCGTGTTCCACGGTAATCCGATGCCACCCAGCTTGTATAGGGTTGAACTGGTTCGGGTGCTGCCAGGCTGCGATGAGTTGTTACCTCCGATTCGACCCGCTGGGGCCGACGAAGATGATGTGATGACCCTCAGCGCCTGCGTAAGCTGGCCCCTGCTTTGGCCGAAGAGCCAGATTCGTTTGGGGGCGGGGGACACCACCCCACAGACAAGACCGCCAGTCGTGCCAGCGCCAAGCCATGGCAAGAACGCCGCAACGCTACCGGACATGCCGGACATCCCTATGGCACAGGATCCGGACATGCATATGGCACAGGATCCGGACGACGACAACGACGGTGGTACATTTTCCAACGTCGATAAGTACTTTGCCGAACATGGGGATGGTGACGAGTTCTGCGGGCCTCCTTCTCAAGAACCCAACCCTGAAAAAGACGACCGCGGTCTAGCTGGTACGGCGGAGAAACCCAATTGCAATAGGCGTCGTCTGGCGTTCAGTTCTCAGGAGACGCCTCCAGCTGCCGCCTTCACCGAGCCTCAGATAGCTGAGGTGCGAAATATTATCAGCCCCAACACGCTCAAGAAGGCGGTCTGTGAGCAGACTCGATCCCATTACAGCAGATCAGGAAGAAGGGACGGAAACGAAAGACTAACAAGGGCGCCAGTGCGAGCCAGCCGGCACCGAGTACGATCCGTGCTCAGGACGGGCCACCTTCACCTAAGGATATATCGAGGAGGGTGCATGTGGCGGGTAGGGCGATGCTACCGACAAATATGCTCAATGCTGCAACCGGTGCTATGCGGAGTCTGCATGACAGTGTTCTTTCTTTGGAGAAGCGGCGTCTCAGAGAGAATGATGTGGCATACCTGGTTTTCGTGGCCAAGGTGCCAGAGGGCAAGGGCTTTGTGGATAGCGCCGTCGGGGGTACGATCGTCCTGCGGTTTGATGACATCTTTGCTATGCTTAACCTTCATCCGCTGCACTACACCTTCGTTCGGCTGTTTTCGCTGAGTATGGAGATGCGGATCATTAGAGACAAGACCCCGGACATTGTGATAGTCGACCCCTTCTACATGCGTGCCAAGATCTTGGGCAGCGCTGGGGACCGGCAAGTCGCGAGTTCACACCTCGAAGGCGTCATTCTGGCAAACCCAGATAAGGATAACACCCTCGTGCCTTACATTCCCGAGTAACTCATCTCCTAACCGCCCCGTAACATATGATTTCTTAGATTTCGATTGTTCTTTTTTTTCTAACATTCCGTGTTCTATGCAGTGACACACATTGCACACTCATCCTCTTAAGCCCGAAATATTCCATGGCCACGTATTTCGACCCGGACCGTGACTCCAAGATAGACTACACAAATATCAAGAAATCTTGATGATGCTCTCCTCGGCTACGCCGCATCTGGAGGCACCTTTAAGAGGCCAGCTCGTAGGTACGGCAGGCACGTGTTCACCCACAATACGACGTTCCCCTGCGTCAAGCAGCCGCCTGGCGGTCAGAAGGATGCCTACTACGCCCTCCATCACATGCGGGCGATCGTGCGGGACCATAATCACCTTCTGCTACCAAATAATCTCAAAGATTGGGCCTCAAACTTGGCGGCAATCCAGGACGCGAACATCCGACAAGAATTCTTTCGCATCCAGTCGGAGTTTGCAGAAATCATCCATCAAGATGTCCTTCGTACCTCGGGGCAGTTCTACCTCAAATTTTAACCGTCCAACAGTGAGATAGACACAACGCTACAAATGCAGGCTGACAACGCCCACGACTTCATGACCATCACGACAGACGGCGGCTTCATCCACGCTCCGGTCCCATGAGTCGAGTCGAAAGTAGTGATGCTATGTGTAGTTCTGAAACATTGATTAGCTCATGTTGTAATTAAACTTTAATGAACTTGTATGTCTCTTTGGTTTGGACAGTCGTTCAACTTAGATGTAATTGATGCTATTTATTAGTAGGACCATGAATCGTGCTATTAATGTCTTGTTTTTCTCTTCCGATCCTTTTGTTACATACTTATATATTGCTTATGTATTGTCTGTTGTTTGGCTAGTGCATAGAGATGCCGTCGTATGTCGTGTACAAGGGTAAGGTTCCCGGAATCTACGACGACTGGGAGGAGTGTCGGAGACAGGTTCACCGTTTCAGCGGTAACAGTTACAAAGGGTACACCACTAGGGCGGAGGCGGAATCTAGATACGCGCGCTATCTAGCGGGAGAGAGGAGGGAGCGTTGGAGGAACCGGATGAAGACCAGTTTCATCGCGATGATGCTCATCGTGATGACCGCAGCTCTCTTCTATGTGATGGTAGTTTAGATGATCGATGTCGACTTGTAATGTGAATACAAACTCGCTACTCGCGGTCTCGAGACTTGTAATGTTCTATCTTTGTTTGGTCTTTTGAATTCGGAGACTAATATGATGAATTGTATTCGGAGACTAATCTTCTATTGTATTCGATGAATCTGCTGTTGCTGTGTGGTGCTGTTTATATTCTGTCCAATAATATATTTTGTAATCTGTGCAAATATCAGAAAAGAAAAAAATCCCTAATATACATACTAATGGCGCATCACCCCAACGTGCGCCATTAGTATGCCAAAGGATACTAATGGCGCATCACACCAACGTGCGCCATTAGTATGCCAAAGGATACTAATGGCGCATCACCCCAACGTCCGCCATTAGTATGCCAAAGGATACTAATGGCGCATCACCCCGCAGTGCGCCATTAGTATGGCAAAGCACATGGGTAAATATGGCCCCCTGGGAGGCATACTAATGGCGCACCGTGGCCTATACTAATGGCGCACTGCCTGGTGCGCCATTAGTATACCAGATCCTAATGGCGCACCAGTGGTGCGCCATTAGTAAAAAATACTAGTGGCGTGGTACTAGTGGCGCACCAGTAGTGCGCCATTAGCAGGCAAAACTGGTGCGCCACTAGTAGGCCTTTTCCTAGTAGTGATTATTCTAAGATTTAACCTAAAATTTTCAACTAGCTAGGGTTCAAAATTAACTAGGGAGGAGGAGTACCTCTCCGTGGAGGATGGCCGGCGTGGGGGCGGCTGGCGGGGGAGGAGGGCCGGCACGGGAGGTCGGCCGATGGTGGAGGAGGCCGGCGCGGGGGAGGGTGGCCGGCGGGGGAGGAGAGAGCCGCGCGGGCGAGGGCGACCGGCGGGAGAAGACCGGCGCGGGGGACGGCGGCAGCGACGGCGCACGGTGGAGGCGCGCGAGTGAGAGTGTGTGAGGAGGTCGAGTGCGGGCCAGAGGGTGGATAAGGTGCCCGTAGTAGTAGCGCTTGTATGTAGAAAGCGCTACTGCTATGTACAATAGCAGTAGGGCTTTCTACATACAAGCACTACTACTATGCCTGGCCTGCCGGCAACGGTCTGACAATTGTAGTAGTAGCGTGTTTTATGAACACGGCGCTACTGGTAACTGCATAGTAGCAGCGGTTACCATGTGTAAGCGCTACTAAAAAGTAGTAGCAGCGGTTTCTTATAAAAAGCGCCACTACTAAGCTCCTGTATAGGCATTTCCCTAGTAGTGAGTACAAATCCAAGTTAATTATATTATTGTTTACTTTTTCTTCATAACGCTTAGCAAACTTATATGCTGCTTATTAGACCGGAGTTATGTCCAATAGATCCCGAATGGTTGGGCCAATGGTGTGTTCTCACCGCCTCAAACACCGGCAATAAAAAGATGTTGGTCCAGACAACACCCTGAGCAAGATGCTAGCAATGATTGAACACTAGTGCAATTGAAAGCAGGGCGTGAAGCAACCAAAAGTGTGGGGTTTTCCAGAATAGCAGCTACCCCGATAGGTGGGCCCATAGCGCATTTTCATTTCCACTTAGTTTTTCTGCTCCCTTGCACGACGCTGTTTTCCTATCAACACTACATGCAGTCCGAGCACCCTGTCCAAATGTAATGGTTCACCAATCCCCATCACTGCAACCCACGGAGTCGTAGTCGTGCTATATAGGCCCATCACCGTATGTTATAGACGCGCTATATAGGCCCATCACCGTATGTCAAATATCAACACTTCAAATCTTTCATGTATCTCTACAGTCAATTAATATCGGCTCCATATGCAAGCCGTACTATTGGTCCACGTAACGGGAGCACGCGAGCTCGTCCTTTCTATCACCATTCTCGAGCTATTCTCCCCTATTTATATTGAACTTTCCTACTCCCCAGTAAGAACTCTTACAAAATTATGTTTCTCGTTGACAAAATATTTTAATATACTATATTAATACTATTTTACAAGTATAACCATCAAATTAAGTATTTAAACATACTCACTTATTTAGTTATAAATTTATTTATAAAATTGTGACACTTATTAGTATAAATATTTTTCTAGTGCTAAGTGACTTGCAGTTTTTTGGCCAAACTATTTTATTTAGTTTGATATTCAATAAAGTATCTTGTTACAATAGTTTTCAGTAAATATCTACGCAAAAAATCTTATCATCATACTCCACAAATAAATTTACACTAGTGCAGTTGTATTTATCTTAATTTTTCCAATGCATCATTAAATATCTATATAATTTGGTAGATTGTCTTACAATGTATGAATCGAGTAAATTGGTAGATTTGTTTAAATCAATACTAACAAGTTTAGATGTGACTAAATAGATAAATCTAGAGCTTGCATAATATCTATATTGCATGAGTAGTACAAATACAAACTTGAGTAAGTTGTAGTATTGATCATTTGTTTTCTTAGATGGATTTTTTCTACAAAAGTGGTCTGACTTCCCTAAAACCTGTACCCATATCAAAATTATATTAACCTAGCCTCTCTTAAATTCGCTTGAACCAACTCAGATTGATAAGATTAGAAGATTCACCTCACCTGCTGATTTGAAAATTGTATATCGTGCTAATGTACAAGCATGCTACTTTTTAGAGTCCTACAAACAAGGGGTGGGAAGGAGGCCTTATTTCCATATATTTGGTCGGCCCTGAGCCTGACCACTTAAGGACCACCTCATGGCAGTGGGTAGAGGAATCTCTTATTGCATTGTTGGCCTACAACAGCACTGCAGCCCTAAAATGAATTCCGAAGGAAGAAGAGTGGGCAGTTTTGGGGATGATTGAGGATGAAGAGTCCACTGCAGCCCTAAAATGAATTCTGGAGGAAGAAGAGAGGGCAGGTTTGGGGATGATTGAGGATGAAGAGTCCAACACATAGGGCTAGGTGACACGTAGGGGGGTGTCAGCGATAAAATGGCTAAAGTGCACGCGCAAATGAGAGCATTGACCTAGGCCATGGTTTTTTGTACCGAACAGTTCGTGGAACCGGCATGATTGTATTGCTTGTCTAGTCGCATAGCAGATAAACCGACTGAGGATACAAGAGGAGTGAAACGAAGAATTATCTCGAAAGATTTTTTCCTAATTATCTAAAATTTCGGAGCAAACTGTTAATTACTTTAATAAAAAATCGCATTATACTAAGTCAAACTACTTTGACCATGTCTAAAGAAAAACATGCTGATATTTAAAACATGAGTTATATATGGCACGATGATATTTTTAATAAATCTAAGGGAACTAATTTGGTTTCTGGCTCCATGATGTTAGCAACATAATTGTTTCCTCCTCGGTACTCCCTTAAGAATGAATATGTTCTTGGGTGGTCAATGCCACTCATACAAACACATTTATCCTAGAATCCAAACATGATTATGACTCCAATAAATGAAACACGCCAAAGGTACTGTTATTACTCCCTCCAAAAGGGAATATAAGTCAGTAATTGAAAATAAGATCTTCAGTTTCACTAACCAAACATGTGAAATACACCCCACACACACACACACACACAGTGTTTAGAACCTTCATTCGAGGACGTATCTTAAGATATATTTTTTATGGCAAAAAAACATATGTTTCACCAGTTAAATTGAAGACATAGAAACACGTGAGAGTAGTGGTCTTGACATGAGTGACCATTTATCCATACCTCGCCCCTGTGGCCAGATGTCCTCACGCTCGTTTTTCTGCCTATCTAAAACTATGACATTTCCTTGCGAAATTATCCAAGACTTTGGTAATTAATTTCGTGCACAAACAAAGAGATGACTTTGGAGGAAGAAAACGCCCGACATGGAGGTAACTAATTCCTTATCAAAGAGAACTACGTACAATATTCCATGGCCGTTAATTTACAGTAATTAGTTTACATATTTACATTTTGCTGACCAGACGCACAAGAGATCTTTAAAAACGCCTCTTGCTGTGTACAGAGCTCCCGCGTCCGCGTCACCCAATCTGGGACGTCCAATCCTGATCGTACGTTACAAGATAGTCGCCAGGAACTTTCCGCCAGCGCCGTGCCTGAGCAAACCGGGCGGCCGCCGGTTGGGGCCCGGAGGGCAGGCGCGTTTGCCAGGCCGTACGTCCTACCAGCACTGGTCGGCCTCCCACGTCCTCCGCCGGAACGCCGGCCCAGCCGCCGCCGCCCGCCGCATCATCATCCCCGCGGCGCGGCCGCGGCGCGGCAGGCCACGTCACGGTCGTAGCGCGCTCGTCGGGGTCGGCGAGCGTGGGGTAGGCCGTGTGCAGCCGAATGAACCCCTCGTCGCCGCCGCTACCAGCAGCGTCCGGGTGCACCTCCCTGGCCAGACGCCAGTACGCCGCCTTGATCTCGTCCCTGCTCGCCCCGGCACCCACACCGAGCACTTCGTAGTGCGTCCTCCCGGCCACCATCGCCGCCGGCTTGGCGGCGGTGTTGGGGTCAGCGTGGGAGTTGGCGCGATCATCGACGACATCTGGTTCAATATGAGGCCGCGCTCCGCCAGGTACCACGTCTTGACCTACTCGTCCATCATCGACATGTCCGCCCCCATCAAGAACGCCAGATAGATGTTCCTCTTCTTCGCGGCGATGTTGGTCCGGAGTAGGTCGAGCTTGACGACGCTGTTCGTCATCAACGCCGACCACCGCGCCTCGGATTTCTCTTCCCTCTGGACGGCGTGGTTCTTGGCGTCGGCGATGCACTGCTCGATGGATGCTTGCAGCCGGTGCGGCGTCCTTCGCCGTCTTGGTCGAACTTGAAGAACGAGTTTCGGCGACGTACATGGCGAAAAGAAGCGAGAGTCGGCATGTGTGCATACCTGACCCTCGACGTTGGCGCCGCTTTTCGGGCGAGCCGCGATCTCCTTGATGATCCCGTGCCATTTGTTGCAGGCCATTTGGATGATCGCCCAATGGTTCGACATGGCCTTCGAGCTGCGCTACATGTAGATGGTGGCGAAGTAGGGGTCGACCAGCTTGCGCTCATCGAACGCCGACTTGATGCGCGTCCAATATGTGTTGGTGTTCTGGTTCGTGCCCGTGATAGGGTCGAGGCAGACGGTCTTCCATGCTTCGGTGAGGCACTCGTCTTCTTTGGACGTCCACTTGACGCGCGGCTCGCCCGTCCTGGCCTCCCGCTTCTTCTTTTTCCCTTTCCTCGCCGGCGCAAGCGCCGGCTCCTCCTCCTCGCCGTCGTCGAGCTAGTCGTCCATGTCGCCGGTGAGGTCTATTGTATCGTCTTGCGCCTGAAACTCGGGGAAGGCGGCGGCGGCGACCGAGCCGCTTGTGATGATCTCGTCCATGTCGGCTTCCGTCGCGTCGGGGTTGCCGAAATGTGACAACGAGGCTTGCGAGAGGGCAGGGCGCCACGGCGTAGAGGCGGCTTGGGGAGGCTGCGTACGCCGACGGCGAGTAGGTGTACGGGGGGTACTGGACGCCGGCGAACGCGGGCGAGGGTGTGCGCTGGTCGGGGTTCAGACCGGAGGGTGAGGCGCGCTGGCCATGCGGAAAGGTGATGTTGGGGTTGAATCCACCATGTGCGTCGCCGTCGGCGTAGCCAGGCCAGGGTGCATACCCCCAGGGCTACGGTGGCGGCGAGAAGCTGGCCGGCGACCCGACGCTCTGCTAGCTCCAGGCAGCTTGTGAGACATGGGCGCCGGGCGGATTCATCATCCCTGCGCGAGACGTCTCTGTGTGCTCTGCCGCCGCCGCCGCGTCCCGGGCCCTCTTGGCGTTGAGCCTGTTCCGCCGGTCGGTGGTGACAGCCTCCCGGCGCTGAACCTCCGCCCTCCAGTCGGCGTTCGACATGCCCGGTGATTTTGCCGGCGGCGCCCTCGACTTCCTCTGCTTTGGCTGGGTGGCATCGGCAGCAGCAGCGGTGCGAGGGGCCGAATACTTCTTCGGCAGCATGGCGGGATAGCGGCCGGATGGCGGGAAGAGGGAGGAGAATGGCGGGAGAAGAGGGGCAGAAGGGGGGAATGGAGGGAAATGGAGGGGAAAAGTGGGGGATCGGCAGGAAAAGGCTTGTCTCTCGCCGATAGAGTGGACCCACGCGCCTTTTGGCTTCGGCCGGCGCCCCCAGGCGCCACCCGGGGGCTTGGGTTCGGCTCGGATTCGCTGGTTGTTATTTCGGCCTAAACCGGCGATAAACAAGGTCCTAGAGGCGCGACTGGGCCGATTTTTCGACGCCAGCGCTAAAAAATAGCCCTTGGGGGCATCGTTAGGGGGGGGCGAGTGCAGATGCTCAAAGCTCTGGTCTGGAGCACCCCGAATCATGGAGACGGTTTTCTCTACATTTTATTTTGAAGAAAGAAAAGAAAGGTTACAGTAGTTGATTTTGTGGTGTGGTGAGGACTGAGGACAAGAGTTGAATGGGACTAGACAACAAGGAATTCACAAGCATGGAGGGCATCTATATCCTTGTTTTCAGTTACCGTTGGAACTTGATTTTTTTTTTAGAAAAAGAGGATCACTACTCTAGGCCTCTGCATCATTACAATGCACACGGCCATATATTTTTATTAAGGTTTGAGTACGAGGTTTAAGTATTGAAGTACAAAAGATCAAATAAAAAGTCAGAGCCGACAAAGATAGGATACATGCCTACACACATAGCCTATTATTGAACCGCCTGCCAAACACATTTGGTGATCAGGATTACAGATGCCCTTAGTAGACAAGCACTCGACCACCGGAGTTGAAGGCAAGATGGCTTTGGCTTTTTCATAATAAGTGTAGAAGTGCATGCTCTAGCCAATGCAACCAAAAGACCGATCTGATGGAAAAGACTAGGAAGCACATTATACGTCAACACTCCCCCTCACGTGTGGCTCCCTCAGGTCTAAACGTGGACCAAAAGTGGGCTGCAATTTAATTGCGCCAGCCGGGTCTTGAACTCAAGACCTCTTAATTAGCTCCGATACCATGTAGAAGTGCATGCTCTAGTCAATGCAACCAAAAGACCGATCTAATGGAAGAGACTAGGCAGCACATTATACGTCAACAATAAGGAAATAAAGGTTTAATGATTTCTTGGCAAGCGAATTGATGTGCCATGCAAAGCATGCATGCTCATGGGAGTAGAGATCCATCTTAACAAGGCGATTGACAAGCAAGTGTAGACCGTAGGCTATATCTTTTCTTCAAGCAATCGTCAAATCATTTGAAAAATAATTAAGATCTATATATCTGACATGCAAACTTCAATAGTCATATCACACTTTGTGTATGCTGCATTTTGACGATGCTAACATATTGTAGGAACAAAAGAGTACTCCAAATTGTTCATATTGTTGGCATTATTGATATGTCCTGATAAAATATTGACAGAGGGAGCAGGAACATGTATTGTTCAAAGTGTTTGCATTATTGAAATGTTCAGGTAACATGGAGGCACCATCAGTACTCGGTAGTTAGCGCATAATCACTGAACCACCTTGAGTTGAAGGCAAGATGATTTCCGATTTTTAATAAATTAATAAAGGTTCAATCCATTCTTGGTCGACTGTTGATGTGCCATGCACATCATGAGGACCTTAGAGACTCATCTTAAAAAACTATTAGCAAATAAGGTAGATCGTAGGATATATTTTGTTCTTTTATTGTTGAATCAATTGGACTAAGTTTAGAAAACAATATAGTTGATGCCCTAAGGTTCATAATGATTAAGGGCTCTATTGTGGATGCAAACTTCAATACTCTTACTCTGGTGTATGCTGCAGCATGAAAATACCAACATAGTTTAAGAACAAAGGAGTATTGATTGAGCTGGCAGCCAAAATTTTAAAACAATGTTGTGGCATGACGGTTAAATACATGGTTAAGAACAACATTTATTTGCAGCGGTGCCCTAGAAGAAATTTGGGATACCATAGAATATGGGTTTGTGACAGAGACATTATCTCAAGTCCCTCTAGGAAACCTCATCGAACAGAAAAAAAACCCCACATTCTTTTGAAATTGTACAGAACTAAATGTGAGATTATTGTGAATATCCGCATAGTGTCTACACAGTACACGGCACAACCCGTACTAATTTTTTTTCAATTTCCTAATTCAAATAGAGCCCAAGATCAAACACAACTCCAACAAAAATCATTTCAGTTAGTGTAACCAAGTAAAGTTCAACTTTTGACATCATAGCTGGTGTGATATCTTTTACGTCCTTAATTGTCCCATCGATCTTCTCGGCGAGTGGTTTCGCGGAATCTAACAAATTAAGAGTATTAACATGCTCATGTATTTTATTATATTCTTATAATTGTGATATTTGTTAGTATAAATAATTTTCTATTGCTAAGTAACTTTTTACTTTTTTGTCAAAAAATATTTTTATTTAGTTTTCAGGTAGTGGCGCACATCAACTCCACGAGTCACACACTCTTACACTATTGTCGCCCTCGTCTATCTAATCTCTTCTGCATAGTGTTTGCTTAATAAAATCGGCAAAAGAGCGAGATGGAAAAAATCACACTCGCTATTTCTATATACTCTAGATCTTAGGATGATTTTGCGACATACGATAGTGTTGGGCAGGATTCATCTATTCATATGGAGCATGATCTTCATGAGGTGGATGAAATCGAGAAAGACAATTCAATAAATAAAAACTTTTACGCAATCGAACTTGATTACAGATAGTTGGGATATGTTGGTCTATCATGAAAACTTCAATGTCATTTGATTTAAGAAAAAAAATCTTATACTCTTTTGTTTCCCACATAAGGATTATTTAACTAAGCATTAAGTTTCGGACACATACGCTATAATGAGCTATTTATACTAAACTTTCCTACTTCAGAATAAAAAATTCACTGCACTATGTTTCTTGTCGACAAAATATTTTCATATACTATTTATACTAATATTTTATAAGTTTAACTATCAAAATTAAATATTTAAACATGGTCACATATTTAATTTTAAAAATTTCATAAAATCTGATATTTAGTAGTATAAATACTTTTATAGTGCTAAGTAACTTGCAGTTTTTCGGCCAAACTATTTTTATTTGGTTTGCATATTTAATAAAGTATCTTGTTACAACCACCAAATATCTACGCAAACAAATATTATCATCATACTCCACAAATAAATTTACGCTAGTGCATTTGTATTTATCTTTAATTTTTCCAATGCATCCTTAAATATTTATATAATTTTGCAAATTGCTTTACATTGTATGAATTGAATAACTGGCTAGATGTTCTTTAAATCAATACTAATAAGTTTTGATGTGACTAAATAGATAATTCTAGAGCTTACAAAATGTCTAGATTGGATGAGTATTACAAATACAAACTTGAGTAAGTTGTAGTATTGATCATTTGTTTTCTTACATGGATTTTTTTCTACAAAAGTGGTGTGACTTTCCTAAACCGTGTACCTATATCAAGATTATATTGACCTAGCCTATCTTAAATTCACTTGAACCAACTCAGTTGATAAGATTTGAAGATTCACCACACTTGCTAATTTGAGAATTGTATGTCGCGCTAATGTGCAAGCATGCTACTTTTTAGTGTCCTACGAACAAGGGGTGGGGAGGCAGCCTTATTTCCCTATAGGTCAGCCCTAAGCTTGGCCGCTTGGAGAACCACCTCATGGTAGTGGGTAGAGGAATCTCATATTGCATTGTTAGCCTACAACAACAATGCAGCCCTAAAAGTAATTTCCAGAGAAAGAAGAGATGGCAGGTTTGGGGTGATTGAGGATGAAGAGTCCATCACATAGCCTCAGGTGATACATATGGGGTGCTCTACGAATAATGACTCAAAGTGCACGTGTAAATTAGAGCAGTGATCTAGGCCGTGGTTTTTAGTATCGAACGGTTCATGTGATTGTGATGGCGTGATTGTATTGATTGCCTAGTCGCATAGCAAATAAACCGCGTGTGGGTATAAGAGGGAATAATGACTCAAAGTGCACGTGTAAATGAGAGCAGTGATCTAGGCCGTGGTTTTTAGTATCGAACAGTTCATGTGATTGTGATGGCGTGATTGTATTGATTGCCTAGTCGCATAGCAAATAAACCGCATGTGGGTATAAGAGGAGTAAAACGAAGAATTATCTCGAAAGATATTCTTTTCCCTAATTCTCTATTCTCCATCTTCTGATTGCTCTGCCGAGGAAACTATTAATTAGTTTAATAAAAAAATTAGCATTATACTAAATTGAACTACTTTGACCATGTGTTGATATTTAAAACATCAACTATATATGGCATGATAACATGTTTATAATAAATATAATGGAACTAATTTGGTTTCTGGCTCCATTACGTTAGCAACATAATTGTTCCCTCCTCGGTACTCCCTTGAGAAATGATTTTGCTCTAGGGTGGATCTACAATGTATGGCTGGGGTCAACTGATGTCAATGGCTCATTCAAACGGATATATTCTAGAATCCAAACATGAAAATGACTCCCATAATGAAATACCGCGATGCCAGTGTTATTACTCCCTCCAAATAGGAATATAAGTCAGTCATAGAAATTTATATTTTCAATTTGACTAACAAAACATGTGAAATAACATATGTTTCGACCACACACAAAAGAATGTTTAGAGCCTTCATTCGACGACGAATCTTCAGATGTTTTCTTATGGTAGATAACATATGTTTCGCTAGTTAAATTGAAAATATAGAAACACGTGAGAGTAGTCGTCTTGACATGAGAGTGACCATTTATCCTTACTTCGCTCCTGTGGCTATATGTCCTCGCAGTCTTTTTTTCTACCTATCCAAAACTATGACACTTTTTGGAGAAATTATCCAAAACTATGACATGACAAGCTTGCCGTTCGTTCAGACCGGTAGGCCTTATGTTTCTTCTATCTAGATGTTGTCGCCTCTCATGGCGGCGCCGACAAGTGGGACAAATTGATGCTGGTACAGGGTTGGTGGCCCGACGACTGCAGGTTTGGCGCTCTTCCCCGTCAACGGCGGCAGAATTCGTCAGATCTGGATCCAGATTGGCGCGGGGAACATCCTCGGTCGACACGCCACATCACCGAGCGCCTGTTCTACAGGTCTGGTCTTTGGCTCATAACGCCTAAAAGGCTATGGCGTTGGCCTGGATTTTGGTTTGCTGGTTCTCTGCCTCTTTCACCTGTGTGCGTCTCGACGGCGCTGGTGGTTGGCGGCTATTTCAGATTTGATTGTTTGCAGAGACTCCAATAGATTTATTTGTAATTTTTTTTGTGTGAAGTTTTTTCTACAAAGTTTTCTGGACATCTGTCATGTCCCGGTGTTTCTGATAGTTTCCGCATGTATGTGTGTAATTGTACTCTGTTTTATTGATTAATATAATATATGTGGTTGAAAAACAAGGAATGACTGACATGGATTAATGTACTGTGGTAATTAATTTCATGTAGAATCAAAGAGTCAGCTTGCAAGGAAGAAACGATGGACCTGGAGGTAACAAATTCCTTCAATTATCAAAGAGAGCTACGTACGTACTACCGCGCGGCAGGTGTGGTGAGCAATCTGCAAATCATTCAGAAAAAGAGCTACACAGTATATATTCCTTGGCCGTTGATTCACAGTAATTAGTTTACATATTTGCATTTTGCTGACCAGACGCACAAGAGATCTTTAAAAACGCCTCTTGCTATGTACAGAGCTCCCGCGTCTGCATCACCCGATCTGGGCCGTCCAATCCTGTTCGTACGTTGCAAGACAGTCGGGAAGACCTTCTCTCCAGCGCCGTGCCTGAGCGAACCGGGCGGCCGCCGGTTGGGAGCCCGGAGGGCAGCCGTGTTTGCGTTGCTGTACGTTCTACCAGCACTGGTCAGTCTCCCACGTCCTCCGCCGGAACGCCGGCCCGGACGTCGCAGCCGCCCGCCGCATCATCATCCCCGCGGCGCGGCAGGCCACGTCCCTGTCGTAGCGAGCGCGCTCGTCGGGGTCGGCCAGCGTGGCGTAGGCCGCGTGCAGCCGGATGAACCCCTCGTTGCCGCCGCGGCCAGCAGCGTCCGGGTGCACCTCCCTGGCCAGACGCCGGTACGCGGCCTTGATCTCGCCCCTGCTGGCCCCGGCGCCTACCCCGAGCACCTCGTAGTGCGTCCTCCCCGCGGCCACCGCGGCCGGCGCCGCCATCGTCGAGGACGCCCGCACCACAACGCGCCGCCGAGGCCCGGCCACCCGCCCCGGGCGAGCCAATCCCATCACCGCCGCCGTCGACGTCGCGAACGTAGCCATCGATCGATCCTCCGATCTCTGTTCTTGAGTGCTTGATCCGAAAGCAAAGTACTTCTTCGTTGCACTGTTGTCCGTCCTCGTCGAGGTGAGCTGAGACGCCGCTGGATTTATAGGAGCTGGGGACGGAGGGGTCTGTGGTGCCACTCGTACTCCCAGCTTTCGAGCTTATCTCCACAAAGATGCGAAGAAGAAGAAGATTATGTGTGAGCTCCAGCTGAGTCAGCCGTCGGCATCTTGAACGTAGCTTTCGCGCCACCGATTGTGGTGCGAACTTCTCTTCCCCAACAAGGCCGAAAGGGACTCTTGCGCCGTCCAATCGCGAATAGGCGGAATCGGTGCGCGAGATGTCATGTAGCATCTGATATGAACGATAGTCCAGATGACCACATGGCATGGCATGCCACGACATATAAAGTCTAGCTGTGGGTAGTACTATTTGTTTTCTTGGCGTGCTGACATGTTGAATTTGAATTTTGAAATCTCGGTGGCATCATATGTGTCACCCTATTGTTCAATATTGCCAACTTGTTTTAGAAAAAAAAAATAGCATGAGACTTCGTGTTTGGATTCCCCCAACAGAATGATTATATTCTTCTTTCATGGTGTGGACTTCTGGGGAACTTGTTATTCTAGCGTTCGAGGTTATGTGGAACATTCGGATTTCGAAGTTCGAGTCTGTCTTTTCATACTGTAGGTCGACTTGTCTTACAAGAATTCAGGAGCTTTTTCTTGTCGCCCCACATGCATGGAGAGGCATGGTAGATTTTTCCTTGCGACGATGATGGGCTAATTGATTGTGTGGCCACATATTTTCCATTGTTTGGCCTTTTGGGGACTCGTTGTTCTTTAGTGTTTGTGGTTATCTGAAGCCGGTGCACGTCGCCCACAAACTCGTCCGCGTGAAAGTGATAGCTGCGTACGCATCTGCAGGCAATGATCTGCCGTGACCACTGATTTTTCTGCAAGTCTTTGTACGTATCTGTTTTTGTTCTGCATCTAGTCTAGATGTCACAGTACCTCTGATTTTTCTACACCGCGTTTTTGTTCCTGTTCTAGAGGGTTCGAGATGCTAGTATCTCGAGCTACACGTATCGTGTTCGGAGAAAAATATTGTACAGGTGGTGGAATTAACTTGCACTTGCACCCAGCCGGTGTCGGCCAACGGCTTGCTTATCATCAGGTATGGCCGGCGAGGGAGAAGAAGAAATCATGTTGATCTGAGTTCACGGACGTCTCCTCTTCATGTAGTCCTACGTGTTGCACATGCCATGTCTAGGCGCCGCCGACAAGTCGGCCGTGAATGGAGCTGGCGGCAGAGCCCGTTATGGACGTCGTTATTAGCAATATCAATTCGGCAGGTGGGTCGCCGGAGACGCGGACGCCGACTGCGCCATCGCGGCGTCGACGGCGACGTACGGCCGGGGGCGGGGTCTTGTCCGCGTACACATGGGTGGCGGAGCTGGGGCCTGGGGCGGAGGTGAGCGGCGGACATGGACGTGGACATCCCCGTGAAATGAATTGGGAAAGGATACGTGTATGGGCCGGCATAAGTGTTTGCTTGCATTATTGATGCTAATGATATGTGATATCCTGATAAGATGGATGACCTGGTGAAGAGAAGACACTATCAGTAGTAGTGCTACTCAGTTGCCAGTGGATGAGCTCAGGATCACACTGAGTTATGGCGACGGTTTTCTTTACATTTTATTTTGAAGAAAGAAAAAAGGATATAATACTTGATAGAGCACTGGTACACGGATGATGCTTGCCAGCCGAAATTTGCACTACATGTCATATCACACCATCGATGTGCGTCTACACATACGCAGGCGTTTGGATTAACTATCATGCATGTGTCGTTCATCAAAACGTCGGGACTTCCGTACTTAGATTTTGTGGGAAATGGAATCATACATGAATAAAAACCATCATATTTATTGAAAGAAGCAAAATGGAGAAGAAAGAGCTCAAATGTGAGGCACCAGATTAAACAAAGCGCAAGATGGTGTCTCGTTCCGCACGCCATCCGCACTGTGGCGTCCAACACTCCAACTATTATAAAGGACCCTGTACCAGAATCGCAACAGAGAGCACAATGGAACCTCATCTCCGCACCAAAAAGCCATTCATAAACCCTAGCCATCACCATTTCTCATCTCATCTCCATAGGTAGCCACCATCATCTTCACCACCACAGCAATTCACCTCCAATTAGCCATACTTGAAATCGTGTATCGCATCCGGCAACCATTGTAAGACACATTATTAATAAAGCTTGCATCATGTTGCGTTCTTCAATTATGTCTTCGTGCGATCCAATCATCATACGGGAGTACTTTGGCAAGGCAATGGGTTGAGGCATAGCCTTGCTACCCGATGTGTTTGTAAGTGGGCTTGATAGAATGACTTTGAATGAACATCATGTATGTGTGAAATAAAATTGTGTTATAGTTATCTCTTGTCTCTCTCGCGTTCTTTGACCTTGCAGGTACCCAGGATCATAGAGTTCGAGCCGCGAGAAGTTTAGGAGCACAGAGGAAGTGGATCGTTATTCTGAACACCAACGACAAAGAAGTTCCATATCGTAGCGTGAAGTCAATCATTGGGGATAGATGAGGTGTAGTTATTAAACACCTAATGTTTTTATCTGATTTACTTACTGAGGTAACCCCGTGCGATGGATGGGGCCTACAGTTGGACAACTGACTATTGATGCAGGCTATTTTACGGTCAAGACGTAATTTGGACACAGCCCCACTTCGAGTCTTTGTAAGAACGTCTTAACGGGTGTCTTCCAGAGCACAAATAAAGATGGTGATGACGTCGATCACAAACATATGGTTGTAAGAATCACGGCCTCAAGTGTTTTTGGTAGCAACTGTGATAACAATCCAGTCCAATAATTAGAATTTAATATTGTTGTCAAAGTTTTGTAAAAAACCTTCTTGTGAGTACACGTTCTCTCATAACTATGGGAAATGATGACAATAGAAGTAAACGAATCAACGGTAGGGCAATAACAACATTTGCCAATTGAACAAATAACAACATAAACAGGCACATGGATTTTGCGGCAAAAAGGAAAAAAAAGCCTACTCAAACAGATGTTAAGTCCAATGGGAAAACAAACTCAAATCCATGAATATGAGGCGGATTTAAGCGTTGTCACTACGGGCGGATAAAAAAAGATGTAACTGTGGTATTCAGGAAAAACATCTCACCGGACAGTAACCACACTATCATTGCGTTTTGGGAGAGAGAAAGATACGCATTAGCCTAAACATCTTGTGAAGGACAATGCGATGAGGTTGAGCGGACGAATACAAGCAGGTAAATGGGCCAAACATGTTCTCCTCGGCTTCCTGTTGGGGGTATATCAACCCATATTCACTGCCTAGCATGTCACCAGCCTGACAGATTCCAAATTCAAAAACCCATTTGAACGGACTAGATTGCGGCCTATCTGGTGCCCGGCCATCAAAAGTGTAACACTCCGGATGTAACTTTCCATATTTGTAACTCCAACTCTTGCCATTTTCGGCTATGTGTTATGATATTCCCTTCGTGGTTGGGTTTTTGTCTTTCGTTTTGTTTTTTGTTCATGTCATGCATCTCATATCATGTCATCATGTGCATTGCATTTGCATACGTGTTCGTCTCATGCATCCAAGCATTTTCCCCGTTGTCCGTTTTGCAATCCGGCGCTTCCACCTCCTCCGGCGCACCCCTCTTGTTTTCTTTCGTGAGCGGGTGTCAAACATTCTCGGAATGGACCGAGGCTTGCCAAGTGGCCTTGGTATACTACTGGGAGACCACCGGTCAAGTTTCGTTCCATTTGAAGTTCGTTTGGTACTCTAACGGTTAACCGAGTAACCGTAGATGTCTTCTGTGTGTTGCAGCAAACCCCCTCTCTAAACAGCCCAAAACCCACCAAACTCTCTTCCATGCTGTAGGTCGTTCGATCACGATCGTGTGGGCGAAAACCGCACCTCATTTGGACTCTCCTAGCTCCCTCTAGCTATTTATTTGCATCCCTTCCCGAAAACATCTGCAGTCCAAACCCTAACCTTCGTCCCTCCGCGCGCCGGACGGAACCGCGCCGCCGGCCGCAGCCAGTCTACGCACGCCACGTGGTGCCCGCCGCCGCCCGTACCCCGCCGGCCCGCCGCGGGCCCGCGAGCCCGAGCCGCCGGCGCCCGCATCTGCGCCCCGCGCCGCCGCCTCGCCTCCCTCCTCGCCGCGCCGCCGCCGTGCCCCGCCGCCGTCGCCTCGCCGCGCCGCCGCTGTGCCTCGCCGTCGCCTCCACGCGCCCCTCCGCCGCCGTCTCGCCGTCGCCTCCGCGCGTCCCTCCGCCGGAGCCCGCGCCGCCCCTCTGCTCCGTCGCCGCGCCGCCGCCGTCCTCGCCGGCCCCGAGGCCCCGCCGCCTCCTCCCTCACCGGCAGCAACTCCGGCGGCCGGAGCCCCGAACCCTAGCCGGCCCGATCGGATCTAGAGACGGTTGACTTTTCCCGAACCCCCGAATTTCTTCTAAGTCATTTATTTTTCTCAGCATGTGCCCATGTTCATAGGATCATAACTCTCTGCATATAGCTCCGTTTCGCGTGTGTAATATATCGAAATGTTCGCCTCGTGATGCTCTACATTTTGTTAAATTGCACTATGTTCATTAGAGGCCAACTTGATGCCCAAATCTCTCGTGCAAGAGTGCTAGTCGCTGTTATCTGCTGGTTCTTATCAGAACTTGGAGATTTGTTATTTTTGTATCATTTAATCTGTGCATCTTATGGGCATGAGCTCTACATGTGTTTTGTTGTATTTCATGCCATCTTTGCAAGGGTGTATGCCATGTATTTTTGTGATCTCTGTGGTGACTAGCACAAGCATGCAAACTAGGCTCCGTAATGTTTCTGATTTCAGAGACTTAGTGATTTCTCGAAGTCTTTGTCTGCTATTATTTTGTTGCCATGTAAACTTGATGATACAGAGAGATCCATGCATATTTTGGAGATGTTCAGTAAGGATGTTTTGTAGATATTGTTGTAGTTGATCGATTCCTGCACTTGTTTGCAACTATGGAGTGCCATAGCATGACTCAATCGTGCTCTACTTTTGCTATAAAATATTTCTGGCAGATTGTTAACATGATATTCAATTTTTCCAAGCTTATTGTAGTTGATCCATATATGCTATTTATTTGTTCTTGCCATGGATAGCTTCATAAACATGTCATCTTACTGTAAGTATACTTTTTTTGTCATGCATTGCTCTGTAGTGAGTGGATCAAACTCACCAAGATGCCTTCATATTGTTGTTTCTGCCATGCTCTGTTTTCTGCTAAGTCTGAAACCTGTTAACGGAACTTGCTATGTTTACAAGGTTGCCATCATATCTTCTGGACCTTTTTGGCTTATGGTCAGTAAGGGACTTTTGTCATATGCATTTAGTAGAATACTGCCATGCCTTGTTTTGCTATGTTAAGTTCCTGTAGCATGTTGTTTTCGTGCTCTAAACATTGCTACCTGATGCTGTTTTCTGCCATGTCCAGTAATTTCACCAAGTCTGTGAACCTGTTATCTTTTGCACTTTTGCCATGCTTGTTTGAGCTTGTTATGTTGTGATATAGCCGTAGCTCAGTGTTCATCTTTTGTCAAGCATCTCCTGTAGATTACTTCCATATGCTTTGTTGCTATGTTGGAGTACTGTAGCATTGTTACTTGTTGCATTCTAAGTGCTATCATGCTGTTAATCACAGATTCGTGTCATTCTTGCTTTGCTTGCCATTTGCAAACCGTGCATCCGTTTCCGGTGATCTTTATATCGATTTCGACCGAAATCATCTCATCTCTACAGTGGCATGCTTGGTTTGCCAAGTTACTGCCTTGTTCATCATTTTCCTTCCGGAGCACGCATATGCATCGCATATCATATCTCGCATATCATACATGTTTTGCATCATGTTGCTTGTGCATTTCTCGTGATTGATTGTGGTTCCGTTGCCTGTGTTCTTGTCTTGGGTAGAGCCGGGAGACGAGTTCGTGAACGAGGAACCTGTTGAGTATGCTTACGAGGATCAAGCTTTCGACAACTCTGAGAACCTTGCAGGCAAGATGACCACCCCTCGAAATCACTTCTATCTTTTCTTTGCTAGATGTTCGCTCTATTGCCATGTTGCGCTACCTACCATTTGCTATATAATGCCTCCCATATTGCCATGTCAGCCCCTAACCATCCTTTCCTAGCAAACCGTTGTTTGGCTAAGTTACCGCTTTTGCTCAGCCCCTCTTATAGCGTTGCTAGTTGCAGGTGAAGTTGAAGTTTGTTCCATGTTGGAACATGGATATGTTGAGATATCACAATATCTCTTGCTTAATTAATGCATCTATATATTTGGTAAAGGGTGGAAGGCTCGGCCTTATGCCTGGTGTTTTGTTCCACTCTTGCCGCCCTAGTTTCTGTCATACCGGTATTATGTTCCTTGAGTTTGCGTCCCTTACGCGGTTGGGTGATTTATGGGACCCCCTTGACAGTTCGCCTTGAATAAAACTCCTCCAGCAAGGCCCAACTTTGGTTTTACCATTTGCCACCTAAGCCTTTTCCCCCGGGTTTTCGCGAGCCCGAGGGTCATCTTTATTTTAAACCCCCGGGCCAGTGTTCCTCTGAGTGCTGGTCCAAACTAGAGCCACTTGCAGCGCCACCTTGGGGAGACTCGAGGATTGGTTTTAGCTGTACGTAGTGTTCATCCGGTGTGCCCTGAGAACGAGATATGTGCAGCTCCTATCGGGATTTGTCGGCACATTCGGGCGGCTTTGCTGGTCTTGTTTTACCATTGTCGAAATGTCTTGTAAACCGGGATTCCGAGACTGATCGGGTCTTTCCGGAAGAAGGTTTATCCTTCGTTGACCGTGAGAGCTTATGATGGGCTAAGTTGGGACACCCCTGCAGGGTATTATCTTTCGAAAGCCGTGCCCGCAGTTATGAGGCAGATGGGAATTTGTTAATGTCCGGTTGTAGAGAACTTGTCACTTGACCCAACTAAAATACATCAACTGTGTGTGTAGCCGTGATGGTCTCTTCTCGGCGGAGTCCGGGAAGTGAACACGGTTTGAGTTATGAATGACGTAAGTAGGAGTTAAGGATCACTTCTTGGTCATTTCTAGATGACGACCGTTCCGTTGCTTCTCTTCTCGCTCTCTTTGCGTATGTTAGCCACCATATATGCTTATTGCCTGCTGCAGCTCCACCTCATTACACCATCCTTTCCTATAAGCTTAAATAGTCTTGATCTCGCGGGTGTGAGATTGCTGAGTCCTCATGACTCACAGATTCTACCAAAACAGTTGCAGGTGCCGACGATGCCAGTGCAGATGATGGGATCGATCTCAAGTGGGAGTTCGATGAGGAACGGGGTCGTTACTATATGTCTTTTCCTGATGATCAGTAGTGGAGCCCAGTTGGGACGATCGGGGATCTAGCATTTCGGGTTATCTTATTTTTCATTTGGATCTTGACCGTAGTCGGTCTATGTGTGTATTTTGGATGATGTATGAACTATATTTATGTATTGTGTGAAGTGGCGATTGTAAGCCAACTCTTTATCCCATTCTTGTTCATTACATGGGATTGTGTGAAGATGACCCTTCTTGCGACACAACCACAATGCGGTTATGCCTCTAAGTCGTTCCTCGACACGTGGGAGATATAGCCGCATCGTGGGCGTTACAAAAAGCCAGGGCACGGAGATGCTGGTCTATCATCAAAAAGTAAATCGTTTTCAAGCTCTTGGCTTTAATCTTCTCCTTTTATCCTTTTACCCACATAAGAGTTGTTTAATCAAGCATTAATTTTCTGGGAAATATGCTATTATGAGCTAATCTCCGGTGTTTATATTGAACTTTCCTACTGCACAATAAGCACTTCTCACTAAATTATGTTTCACTTTGACAAAATATTTTGATATATACTATATTTTCTCTTTGGCAGAATATTTTGATATATTTGTATTAATGTTATTTTTAAGTATAACTAGCAAAATTAAGTATAGAAACATGCTCACATATTTTATTATAAAAATTTCATATAATTGTGATATTTATTAGTTTATTTTTTCCGAGTGCTAAGTTACTTGCATTTTTTGGCAAAAGTATTTTTATTTAGTTGAGATATGTAATAAGTATGTTCTTACAATAGATTTCATCAAAGATCTATGCAAACCAATATTATCATCATACTCTACAAATAAATTTACACTAGTGCATTTGTATCTGTGTTTAATTTTTCCAATGCACCCTTTAATATCTATATAATTTGGCAGATTGCTTTACGTTGTATGAATCGAGTAACATGGTAGATATTCTTGAAATCAATCCTAACAAGTTTTGATGTGAGTAAATAGATAAATCTAGAACTTATGCAATGTCTAGCATGCATGGGTATTACAAATATAACTTACATAAGTTGTAGTATTGGTCATTTGTTTTCTTACATGTGTTTCTTCTACAAAAGTGGCGGGGCTCGCCTAAACCGTGTACCCGTATCAAGATTATATTGACTTGGCCTCTCTTAAATTCGCGTGAACCAACTCAGTTTGATAAGATTTGAAGATTCACCTGCTAATTTGAAAATTGTATACCACGCAAATGTGCATGCATGCTAGTATATTAGGGCGGCCCTAGGTCTGCCGCTTGGAGGACAACGTCATGGTAGTGGTTAGAGGAATCTCATATTCCATTGTTGGCCTACAGCAATGCAGCCCTAAATGGAACTTCCAAGGGAAGAAGATAGGGCACGTTTGGGGATGATTGAGGATGAAGAGTCCAACGCATAGTGTCAGGAGATTCATAGGTGTGTTCTGTGAAAAAATGACTCAAGTACACGTGTAACTGAGGGCGTTGATCAAGGACGTAGTTTTTCATATTGAACGGATCGTGTGATTGTGCTGGCGTGATTGTATTTCTTGCCTAATCGCATAGCATATAAATCCCTTGGGGTACAAGAGGAGTAAAATGAAGAATTGTCTCCATAGTTTTTTTTTCCTAATTCTCTATTCTTTGTCTTGTGGTTGCTTTGTGGAGGAAACTATTGATTAATTTAATCAGAAAAGTAGCATTATACTAAGTCAAACTACTTTGAGCGCATCTGAAGAAAAACATGCTGATATTTGAAACATCAACTATATATGGTACAATAATATGCTTTGTAATAAATCTAATGGAACTAAATTGGTTTCTTGCTCCTTAGAAAATGATTTTGCTCTCGGGTGAATCTACAACGTATGGCTAGTGTCAAGTGATGTTGGTGCCTCTCATGCAAACGCATAACCCAAAAATGGAAATGACGCCAATAATGAAATACCTCGAGGATGCTGTTATTACTCCCGCAAGATGGGAATATAAGCTAGTCATAGATTCTTAGATCGTCAATTTAACTAACAAAACATGTAAAATACACCATAAAAATATATGTTCAGAACCTTCATTCGACCATGACTCTTAAGATATATTTCTGGGGCAAATAACATATGTTTACTAATTAAATTGAAGACATAAAAACACATGAGAGTAGTGGTCTTGACATGAGTGACCATTTCTGGGGCTACATGTCCTCACAGTCTTTTTTTCTACCTATCCAAAACTATGAAATGGCATCCTTAAGAAATGACTAAAATTATTTGCGGTACTGTGGTAATTAATTTCATGCGGAATCAAAGAGATAACTTTCACTAGTAGAAAACAAGGCTTTGGTCCAAGCTCGATCTACACATTAATCCTGGTTGCATTACGAACCGGGACTAATGTGACTTAGTCCCGGTTTGAGCGGCTAGGACGCCGGGTAGGCATTAGTCCCGGTTCAAATGGGACCTTTAATCCCGGTTGGAGACACCAACCGGGACTACAGGGTGCGATGCCCTTTAGTCCCGGTTGGAGACACCAACCGGGACTAATATGTTTTTTGTTTTTCTATTTGTTTTTTGTTTTTAGTTTCTGTTTTAAATTGCTTATATCTTTTAGGATATATGATGTTTTTGAGTGATTCTTTTTGCATTAGATTCAAAATTTTGTCTAGTTTCTGTTTGTGCCATTAGTTTTCAAATTTGAATGATTTAAATTTGAATTTGTTCAAATTTGCTTCAACCCCTAGATTGTGAATAATTTGTGTTTAAAAATAGTTCTTAATTTAATTCATTTTGCTCCTAGTCACATGTTAGATTATTGTCACAGTAAGATTTATTTGGTTATTTTTAGAATAATTTAAATCCGGATTTTAATTTAAATAGTACTGTTTTGCTTATATAGTTGTTTTAGTCCTTTAATTGTCGTTTTCAATTATTTTTGGTAAGTTCTTTCTGTAGATTTTAACATGTTGTAGTATGCTTCTGTTAGACAACAATAGATAACTTTTTATAATTAAATAATATTAATTTTGCTACTATTTTGTATTAATAGTTGTTTAGTCTTTAATAATAGTTGATAGAATTTGTTTTGCTGTATTAGAAAGTAATTATTTTTGCCACTTTAATAGAACGTGACTCTGGCTTGGTTAACCTTAGTTGTGCCTCTGGCTGGGATGGTGCTAGCAGATGTAGTCGACGGTAGGATTGGATGGACACCATCCCGGACTAAAGGGGTTCTACAATTTTCAAACTCTACCCCCCGCCCCCCCCCCCCCCCCCCCCCTTATCGCCATTTCAGTTTTGAAAAAAACAAAAAATGATAAAAACTTCAAAAAATAAAATCCTTCGAGATGTAGTATATGTTACTACATCTACTAGTTAGGGAAATTAAAAAACATAAATTTCGACATGTTTTGCAAAATAAGTGTTATGAAAAAGTAAAACAGATATAACTTTTGCATACGATGCCGAAAAAACGTATAATATATCAAAATGTTCAGCATGAAAAAACGGTTCCGATTTCAACGGTCATGGGCCGTTTTGCAAATTTTTAGAATCCTCAAATTCTGAAAGAAAAAAGTTATCCTCAAATTTAAGTTTTTTTGATTTTTTGGTCAAACTATGGTCAAACTACTTATTCAATAAATATAAGTGTTACTAAATAATTATTATTTTTTACAAAAATAGTTTCAGACTGAAACGGTGAAACGTGTGACTTCATGCTGAAGTTCAACTCCTAAGGGTTAATAGGGTTGACAGTTTAATATTTTGTCAGGAAAATAACAAGTGCAGACTTGGAAACTAGAGGAAATAGAACTCGAAAGTTAAGCGTGCTTAGGCTGGAGTAGTGAGAGGATGGGTGACTGGCTGGGAAGTTACACGATTTGTAATGAGTGCTCCACACTTGAGCAGTGATGAGGGATGATTACACATTAAATTGTCAAATAATTCAGAAATTGAAAACTCAGAAAAAATAAAAAAAAATTCCAAATTTTTTTTTCCTTTACTCCCTGTTGATGTTACCAACCAGAACTATAGGTGGAGCTCCTTTAGCCCCGGTTCGTAAGCCAACTGGGACTAAAAGAAATGGACATTAGTCTCGTTTATTTTGGTTCCAGAACCGGGACTAAGGGCACGTTTTCTACGAGTGTTTCGAAGAAGAAACGACCGACATGGAGGTCACTAATTCCTTTCCTCCTATTACCATAGAGAGCTACGTACTATATAGTCTTTGGCCGTTAATTTACAGTAGGTAAGTAATTAGTTTACATATTTGCATTTTGCTGACAGGACGCACAAGAGATCTTTAAAAAACGCCTCTTGCCGTGTACAGAGCTCCAGCGTCCGCGTCACCCGATCTGGGACGTCCAATCCTGAACGTACGATGCACAATAGCCTTGACGATGTTCTCTGCAGCGCCGTGCCTGAGTGAACCGGGCAGCCGCCGGCTGGGGCCCCGGAGGGCAGCCGCGTTTGCCAGCCTGTACGTCCTACCAGCACTGGTCGGTCTCCCACGTCCTCCGCCGGAACGCCGGCCCGGCCGCGGCCGCCCGCCGCATCATCATCCCGGCGGTGCGGCAGGCCACGTCCCTGTCGTAGCGAGCGCGCTCGTCGGGGTCAGCGAGCGTGGTGTAGGCCGCGTGCAGCCGAATGAACCCCTCGTCGCCGCCGCCGCCAGCAGCGTCCGGGTGCACCTCCCTGGCAAGACGCCGGTACGCCGCCTTGATCTCGCCCCTGCTCGCCCCGGCACCCACACCGAGCACTTCGTAGTGCGTCCTCCCCGCGGCCACCGCCGCCGGCGCCGCCATCGTCGCGGACGCCCGCGCCACCACGCACCGCCGAGGCCCGGCCACCCGGCCCGTGCGAGCAGACCCCATCACCGCCGGCGTCGACGTCGCGAAGGTAGCCATCGATTCTCCTATCTATTTTCTTCAGTCCTCGATCCAAAAGCAGAGTACTTCTTCGTTGCTGTTGTCCGTCCTCGTCGACGAGAGATGAGACACCGGTGGATTTATAGGGGATGAGGACGGAGGAGTCTGTGGTGGCCCAGCTCTCGATCTTATCTCCACAAAGATGCGGAGAAGAAGAAGATGAGGACGGAGGAGTCTGTGGTGAGCTCCTGCTGAGTCAGCCATCAGCGTGAGTTGCTTGTCGGCCTCTTGAACGTTGCTTTCGCGCCACCGATTGTAATTCCAACTTCTGTTCCCCGACAAGGTGGAAAGGGACTCGCCCGCCGTCCGATCGCGAATCAGTGTGTGGGATGTCATGTAGCATCTGGTATGATCGATAGTCCACATGAAAAGATGTCATGTCATGACATGTATATAGTTTGGCTGTGTATAGTACAGCTCAAAATGACAGAGCGAGCTGTGGATGGTACTATTTGTTTTCTTGGCGTCCTGACATGTTGAGTTTGAATTTTGAAATCTCGGTGACATCATACGTGTCACCCTATTGTTCAATATTGCCAACTTGTTTTGGAAAAAAAACTATCATGAGACTTTGTGTTTGGATTCGCCCAACAAGAACAATAGATTTTCCCGTTATTGTTCTTGCTGAGCTGGGTCTCGCGACGCTGACAGATTGTGATAATATTTTACTTTCATGGTGTCGACTTCCGGAAAATTTGTTATTCTACTGTTTGTGTGGAACATTCGAATCTCTGTGTTCATACTCTAGGTCGACTTGTCTTACCAGAATTCAAGAGTTTTTACTTGTCGCCCCACATGCATGGAGGCCACGTACGGTAGATTTTTCCTATAGACGATGATGGGCTAATCGATTGTGTGGTCACATATTTTTTTCATTGTTTGGACTTTTGGAGACTTGTTATTCTTTAGTGTATGTGGTTATCTGAATCCGGTGGACGTCGCCCACAAAATCGTCCGCCTGAAAATGATAGCTACGTACGCATCTGCACGCAATGATCTACTACCGTGACCGACCTCTGATTTTTCTGCACTCGTGTTTGTACGTATCTGTTCACGTTCTGCGTCTAGTCTAAATGATACAGTACCCCTGAACTTTCTGTACCGCGTTTTCTGTTCTTGTTCTAGATGGTTCGAGATGCTGGTATCTCGAGCTACACGTATCCTGGTCGGAGAAAAATATTGTACTATCATCACGTACGGGAAGAAGAAGAAATCATGTTGGTCTGAGTTCACGTATATGCCTCGTCTTCATGAGTCGTACGTGTTGCACATGCCATGTCTAGGGACTAGGCGGCTAGCGCCGACAAGTAGCCAGTCCGTCGTGCTTGCAAGAGTGAGCTGGCTGTGATGGCCGACGGAGTTATCATTTTGGTGGGTGGGTGTGGGTCGTCGGTGACGCGGACGCCCACCGCGCCATGGCGACGTCGACGGCGATGCACGGCCGGGGAGGAGACGGATGGAAGCCGGCGCGTACATGTGGGTGATGGAGAAGGATCGGAGGGGAGCGGCGGACATGGACATCGCCGTGAAATGAATAGGGAAGGGATATGTATGGGAAAAGTGATTGCTTGCATTATTTTGATATAATGATATTCCTGATAAGATGGATGAGCCGGTGAAGACAAGATACTACCAGTAGTGGTACTATGATTTCAGTCTCAGTTAGCAGTGGATAAGCTCTGGACCACCCTGACTGAGGCACTGTTTGGTTCATAAGTCTTAGGACTTTTTTTAGTCCCAACTTATAAGTTATAAGTCCCTAAAAAGTCCCTACATGTTTGGTTCCTGAGACTTAACATGGACTAAAAGACCATATTACAACTATAAGTCTCTATAAGACTCTCCTTGAGAGTCTTATTTCATAAGTCCCAAATGCCCACTTTAAGTCCCTATAAGTCCCTCATGTTTGGTTTAAATGGGACTTAAAGGGACTTTTTTAAGTCCCTACACCAATAAGTCCGTGTAACCAAACACCCTCTGAAACATGGCAATTTGGTGATGGTGTTTTTTGGATACATTTACTTCGATTTGAAGAAAAGGTAGCAGCACTATGATTTCGAAAATCCTACACTTACAATTACCTTTAGTAAATTGTCATTCCTAGATATGTGGCTTGCTCTCTCATCAATCCCCCCCCCCCCCCCCCCCCGGCTTCCCCCCTGAATTTCATAGTGGGCCCCCCTAATCAATAATTGACAACTAATCTTGTATGTAATTTTTTCATATGTAGCAAAGCTCCTATAGTTTTGTAGCGGCGACAAGACTTGGGTCTTCTGTGGTGGTTCCTTCTATACTTCTGATTTGGGTCCTGCTGATAAGGTGGTGATTTGCTATAAGTGTGAGGTTGAAGGACATAATTCAAAAGAGTGTGATCTAGTTAGATGTGACATGCATAATCTGTGAAAAGAAATCACATGCTATCAAGAGATGTCTCTGTCCTTCTCCGGCTAAACCTCTGATGCACGCAGTTGGTCTTGGGCATAAAGATCTTGGTTTCTTTATCGCTCAGCATGCTAGGTCTCCCAAAGAGGATCCTAAAGCCAAGACTCTCGGTTTGATTGAATGATGAGTGGTAAGTTAGATGTTCATGGTTTGTTGCAATTTGGGTTTGTTGCATCAATTATACTGTAGGGGTTCCCTTACAGTCTTTCTATCAAAAAAAAAGAGGCAGACTAAAGCATAGCCTAGTGGTGGGAAGGGGCTGATGCCTTCCCACCCACCCAGGTTCAAGGCACGGTACTTGCAATTTGGGTTTGTTGCACCAATTATACTGTAGGGGGTTCCCTTACAGTCTTTCTATCAAAAAAAAGAGAGGCTTAGCTCTAGAGTTGAAGGGATAAATGAATTGGCAGGTGTCTGAGAGAGGTGCTGTTTTTTGGGTTCTTTTCCCTGATGCTGATAAACTAGAACTGCTAATTGGTTTTGACAATTAAGCTGAAGGTGTCCAATACTTATATCAAAGTTGAGAAAGCTGGGAATGATGTTGATGCTAGAGGAAGGATGTGGACTATTTGGGCTAGAACTACTAGTGTTCCAAAAGAAATCAGCCACTTTAAAGGATTGGAGCAGTGGATAATGTTGATATCACTACAGGACTCAGCTATTTTGCCGTCTGCCACGGCGGACGGCAAAGGCATGAACGGCGGACGGCAAAGACCTTTGCCGTCAGCCGCGGACGGCAAAAGGCTCCGGCAAAGTAGGCTACGGTAAAGAGCTACTTTGTCGTCTGCTTCCTGGCGGCTGAGGGCAAAGAAAGTTTGCCGTCTGCCGCGGACGGCAAAGAGAGCGCACGGCAATAATTGCGCTGTCAGTCCGTTAAGTGGCTAACGGCAGGCCTTTGCCGTCCGCGGCAGACGGCAAACTTTCTAGTGTCTTTGCCGTCCGCCGTATGATGTCATCTACACGTCACTACATGGCAGGCCTTTGTCGTCCGCCGCTGACGGCAAAATTGTTTACTCTTTGCCGTCTCCCACAGTAGGCAAACTGACCAAATAGGTCAGCTCCCAGGAAGCACAGCTGGATGCCACGTGGCTTCTTTGGCTCCTTCTAGTCTCCTTCGGCTGAAACCAATAACATTTGAAGACTACGACATTCGGTGGGTTTTCACCATAGAATAGAAGTTCATAAATTGCTTCAACTCTCCCATAATACTCGGTACCTCCTTCGCCGATAGCAGATACACAACAATTTGTAGACTTTCGGTCGGCCATAGATAGCTCTTTGCCATAGGTACGAAAGCGATACCCGTTGTTGTCGTATTTGTCAAATGAACGGACCTTATAGTCAAAACCATTAGCGACTTGTCTCAATTCGGCGTCCATAGACTCTGAATTAGCCTACAAGTTTAATATGAAAGGATTGTTGCATTACGCACAAATTAGCGAATGAAATGAAATTGTCTAATAGAAATTACCGTTTGTTTGAACCAAGAGATGAAACCGGGATAGCCGCCTCCTTGCTTTGCGAGAAGCTCATACTCTTCGACAGAATCCTTTTGGATCACCGCTCCATACGAGAATAAGGCGACGTATCGACTGTATGAAATATCCAGGAATAAGAGCAGTTCAAAGGAAATAGAAGTTGCGAAACTATGTACCGAGAACTTACTCGATGTACGGCCGCACTTCTATCAGGTTGTTGAAGATATACAACGAAATGGTCCGCCATTGTTCGTTATCCAAAGATATTGGATTTGAAACACTGGCTGGTGCGAGATTCCCTTTGAATAGGCTGAGGTTGGATCCACCCTTTTTATGGTCGTCAGCATTGTACCGAGGCTTCGGATTATGCAAATGACGATTTTTGGCTTCGTAGTGTGTTGTCACGAAGTTTGCCGCCTCCTCAGTGATGAATGCCTCAGCCATCGATGCTTCAATTCTACGTTTATTTTTACATTTTTGTCGAAGCGTCTTCTGCATCCTCTCAGTTGGGTAGCACCAACGATTCTGCACGGGCCCCCCCAATCTTGCCTCGGTCGGGAGATGCAAAATCAAATGTGGCATTGGATTAAAGAAGCCCGGTGGAAAGATCTTCTCTAACTTGCAGATCAACTCCGGCGCCAACTCTTCCATTTCTTCTAGCACGCCAGGCGATAGTTCTTTCGCACAAAGAACACGGAAGAAATAGCTGAGTTCTGGCAGTACTAGCCATTCATCCTCAGGGATGAAGCCACGCAACATCACCGGCATTACCCGCTCAATCCATATGTGCCAATCATGACTCTTGAGACCAAATATCTTCAATTTATCAAGACTGGCTCCCCTCTTTAGATTCGCTGCATACCCATCGGGGAACATCAACTGCATTTTCACCCACAAGATAATTTCCCTCATAGCTGGCCTTCCAAGATTGAACCATGCCTTTGGCTTCGTCCAGTTCTGCTTTCCTTTCGGTTCTTTCATGTTTTGTAACGGCCTATCACATAGCGCCTCCAGATCGACTCTAGCCTTAGTATTATCCTTTGACTTCCCATCTATGTCGAACAATGTACCAAAAAGTGCCTCGGCGATATTCTTCTCAGTGTGCATCACGTCGATGTTGTGTGGGCAAAGGAGGTCTTTGAAGTAAGGCAGATCCCATAAGCATGTTTTGTGAGTCCAGGCATGCTTAGAATTATACCCCTTGAAGTACCCTGGACGCTCTGGATCTGGCTCGAGAGCGTTTAACTGATCCAGGGTCTGCTGGCCTGTCAATGCAGGTGGTGCAGAGTTTTTGACAACTCTACCTCTGATGAAGTTCTTCTTGTCTTTCCTGAACTTATGGCGAGGATTCAGGAACTGTCTATGCATGTCGAAGCAAGAAAACTTGCGACCGGCCTGAAGCCAACAAAACTCAAGAGCTCCCTTGCATGTGGGGCACGGGAACCTTCCATGCACACACCAGCCAATGAATAGCGCATACGCCGGCAAGTCATGCATCGAGTACATGTACCAGACACGCATTATGAAGTTATGTTTGCTATAGGCGTCGTATGTCTTGAACCCATTATCCCAGGCTTCTTGCAATTCGTCCTTAAGCGGCTGCATGTACACATTCATATTTTTCCCCGGATAGTTGGGCCCTGGAATTATCAACGTCAGGAAAATGTTCTTTCTTTGCATAATCTGTCCGGGGGGGAGATTGAGTGGAAAGACAAATACGGGCCAACAACTGTATTGGGCTGCCGTCATACCAAACACACTGAACCCATCCGTGTTGATGCCGACTCGAGGATGCCTCGGATCTGCCGCTTTGTCACCATGTAATTCATCAAACTTTTTCCACGCAACACCATCCGATGTGTGTACAATCATCATATTCCCATCTGCATCTAGTTCGGTTCTTTTGTCCGTTTTGTGCCATGTCATCTGTCTGGCCGTCTCTTCGACCATGAAAAGACGTTGAAGTCTTGGTACGATTGGCATATACCGAAGAACACTAACTGGGATTTTGGTCAGTGTCTTCTCACCCATACCGTTGTCTACCACAACATACCTGGAAGACTTGCAAATGGGACAATAGTTCAAGTCTGCATAGTCAAGCCTAAACAAGACACATCCTTTCTCACAGGCATGTATCTTATCATAGGGCATCTTCAGTGCACGGAGGATTTTGTCCGACTGGTACAGGTTTGCAGGCATTACATGGCCTTTGGGTAGAAAGCGTCCAAATACTGTCATCATTGCATCGTAGCATTCTCTGCCCAAGTTGAACTGAGCCTTCAGAGCCGTTACTTGTGAGATGGCATCCAACTGACAAAGCTCAGTGTGCTCATGGAGCGGACGTTTTGAAGACTCCAACATTTCATTGAAGGCCTTTGCAGATTCCTCCATCTCCTCGTCCTAATCCCGAGCATCATCGAAGTCTTGCACCATGTTTTCCATCCCGGTACCATGCTCGTCGGTGCGACGACGATCCACCTCAGCTCGGTCACGTTGGGCAGACTCACCATGAAATGTCCACACCGTATAATCGGGCGTAAAACCACTCTTCTGCAGGTGTTTGCCCATTTCAGCCTCTGTCCTCTTTTCCCAATTGCCGCACCGTAAACAGGGGCACCAGGTTTTCCTCTGGCCATTTGCAAATGCGGCTCGCACAAACCCCTTGGTTTTTGTGAACCATTCAGTGCTCCATTTGTTCTGACCAGTGTGACCGGTGTACATCCACGCACGATCACTCATCTTGACTTTCAGAGCTACTAGACACACAACAAATATATATATATATATATATAATTCACCATGTATATATTCATCAGTTGATCTACTTTGTCAATTTTATTACGTCCATGCAACCTACACTCTAATAGGTAATGATAGGTCCTAATCCCACCCGAGTATGTTTAGATTGGGTTCATTTTCCCATGCTATGCTCCGGATCCTACGCAAAATTTCGGCAGCACCTCCCCGCTGTTCTCCTGATACACGTCTCTGCAATAAACAGAGAGGATGTGTACCCGGAGAACAACAGGGGAGGCACTGACGAAATTTATGCGTCGGATCCGGAGCAAAGCATATGGGAAAACGAACCCAATCTAAACATACTCGGGCTGTCCATGGATAGCGTTGGACAATTCGAAAGAATCAAGGTTATAAATATGCAAATGCATGCATATTTATAACTATGACGCTTTCGAACGGGAGACACATATTGGTTACGCATACTGATGATTCAAGACACATATATAGCTAGCTATCAAGTTTCATCGGAATAGATCAAATAATTAATGGGGGAGGAGGACATGTCATTTGTGCTCACCCACGAACGAAGGGGCAGAGCTCGTCAAACGCACGGCGAGGTCGTCGAACACCAAACCTCGCAGCGATGAAACAACTGCACATTTAAAACTACCCGATCAACACAATTATATATGATGTTTTTCATAACAAAATCGAAAAATATATGACCTAACTAATAATTCACAAATATATGACCCCGTCGGCCTCTGGAAGGCCAAAGAACACCTTTTCGGGAGGTGTCGTGGGTCGGGGTGTCGTGTCGGTGTCGGGGTGCCGTGTCGGGGTCGGGGTCGGGGTCTCGGGGTCGGGGTGTCGGGTCGGGGTCGGGGTGCCGTGTCGGTGTCGGGGTCGGGGTGTCGGGTCGGGGTCGGGGTGCCGTGTCGGTGTCGGGGTCGGGGTGTCGGGTCAGGCTCGGGGTCGGGGTGTCAGGGTCGGGGTCGGGGTCGGGGTCGGGGTGTCGGGGTCGGGGTCTAGGGGTCGGGGTGTCGTGTCGGGGTGCCGGGTCGGGGTCGGGGTGCCGTGTCGGGTCGGGGTTTTTTCCTCTTTTTTCCTTTTCTTCTTCTTCCTCTTCTTCCTTTTCTTCCTTTCCTTCCTTTTTTTTCCTTCTTCTTCTTCTTCTTCTTCTTCTTCCTCCTTTCCTTTTTCCTCTTCTTCTTCTCCTCTTCTCCTCTTTTTTCTTCTTCTTCTTCCTCTTCTTCTTTTTTCTTCTCCTCCTCCTCTTCTTCTTCTTCCTTTCCTTTTTCCTCTTCTTCTTCTCCTCCTCTCCTCTTTTTTTCTTCTTCTTCTTCTTTCCTCAAACTAAACTAAACCTAAAACTAAACCTAAATCTAAAACTAAAACTAAACCTAAAACTAAATCTAAACTAAACATAAACCTAAAACTAAAAAAAAGAAAAAAAAAGGAAAAAACTAAATCTAAACCTAAAACTAAACCTAAAACTAAATCTAAACTAAACATAGACCTAAAACTAAAAAACAGAAGAAAAAAAAGGAAAAAAGAGGAGGTAGAGCTCACCTGGGGCAGGGCCGGTGGAGGAGGTGGCCGGTGGAGGAGGGGGGCGGGGCGGCCTGGGGCGGCGGCGCCGGACCCGGGGCGGTGGGGCGCGGGGGGGCGGGGCGCGGCGGCGCCGAGATGGTAGGGCGGCGGGGGCGACGGGGCGGGGGCGGTGGGGGAGGTGGCCGGTGGAGGAGGGGGGCGGGGCGGCTTGGGGCGGCGGCGCCGGGCCCGGGGCGGTGGGGCGCGGGGGGACCGGGGCGCGGCGGCGCCGAGACGGTAGGGCGGCGGGGGCGACGGGGCGGGGGGCCGGTGGGGCACCGGGTGGTGGGGCGACGGCGCCGAGCGGCAGTGGCGACGGGGCGGGGGGCCGGTGGGGCGGCGGGGTGGTGGGGCGACCGGGCGGCGGCGAGTGGTGGGGGCGGCGGCGCGCGTGTGAAGAGCGGGGAGGGAAACAGGGCGGGGTGGGGCGCGGCCGTTAGATATGTTAAATCTTTGCCGTCCGCCCCCTTTGTCGTCTGCTTTTTTGCTCTTTGCCATCTGCTAGCAGACGGCAAAGAGGGGGGCCGTTAAGTTTTTTTTTAAGCAGCTCGTCAGTGGGGCCCCCTCCCTCTTTGCCGTCAGCTAGCCGACGGCAAAGAATCTTTGCCGTCAGCTAGCGGACGGCAAAGAACTGGCTGATGGCAAAGAAAGTCTTTGCCATCAGCCAGTTCTTTGCCGTCAGCTTTTGGGTAGCTGATGGCAAAGAGCTTCTTTGCCGTCTGCTAGCTGACGGCAAAGAGCTGGCAGATGGCAAAGTAGCTGATTCCGGTAGTGTATGCAACTCCTGCATGATCAATAAGTGGTGAGGTTTTTGGTGGATGTTAGGACCATCAAACCCTTTCCACTTAACCTGGAGTTCTATGTCAAGCCTAATCTTTATAGGGTTCGGTTCACTATGCAGTTTGTGGTGTTCCATGGTACCATTCTTGAGGAAGAAGTGGTGATTGGTGGTAAAAAGAAATGTTGAAGATGTTGACAAGGTGGATGCTAAAAGTAGAGTAGATCATAAAAGAAACAGAAGGGCTCTACTGATGATGATGACAATGTGGATAAGGGAGAGAAAGGTGGTGCTACTTTTTTAGCTGTTATTCTGTCAGAACAGGGTAATTAATGCGGTGATGCCCAATTATGATATGCTTATGCTGGGGACTGGTAGCTTTAAGGCTTTGTCTCAAGCTGAGCAGGATCACATTACCGCTCATAAGGTACAAGAACTGGAGAATATTGATAAATTAGCCAGCATGGTGCTCTAGACAACGATATGGAGGTCACTGGTAGTTTGGGGTCTAATAAAGTTGCTAAGGATGATGAGCAGCTCTTGGATTATGGTACTCAAGAGAGGCTGGAATTGATCGGTGAGGAGGTTATTGTGGAATCATGGGAATCTTTTGGTACTATGATCATGATTGTTCAGATGGGTGGCAAGTGTCAAAGCTCTGATGATGGTCACAAGTGACGATGTCCCATCCCAGGGGTCTCTCACCACATCGGTTCCCAGCCTGGTGGGCCGGGCTGAGGACCCCTAGGTTGGTTCCATCCTGGGCCACGTTGGGCGACCCATGACATTATATACTAAGGCTCTGAAATACTTGATGTCCAAGTTGTCGAGAATATACCCCGCGGTATGACCCGGCCTGATGTATGACCCGGCCAAAACTTGGCGACTCACTAGTGACCCGGCTGACGTTTGGCGACTCACTGGTGACCCGCCGGAGTCTGGCGACTCACTGATGACCCGGAGGGCGGGTTAGATGAATAACAAGGCCCAAGGCCCAGAAGGCAACTTGTGAGAAGACCGGCTCAAGGTACGTGTCCGGTGGGCCGGCTCTAGAAGAAAGGCATAAGGAATATTTCCCTTACAAAGAAAGCAAGACTAGGATTCCACTTGTAATAAAGTAGTCCTAATCCTACTAGGACTAGTCATGTAAGCCGCCCCTTCAACTTATATAAGGAGGGGCATGTTGGAAATATGCCCTAGAAGCAATAATAAATTGGTTATTATTATATTTCCTTATTCATGATAATCGTTTATTATCCATGCTAGAATTGTATTGATAGGAAACTCAGATACATGTGTGGATACATAGACAACACCATGTCCCTAGTGAGCCTCTAGTTGACTAGCTCGTTGATCAATAGATGGTTACGGTTTCCTGACCATGGACATTGGATGTCGTTGATAACGGGATCACATCATTAGGAGAATGATGTGATGGACAAGACGCGATCCTAAGCATAGCATAAAAGATCGTGTAGTTTCGTTTGCTAGAGCTTTTCCAATGTCAAGTATCTTTTCCTTAGACCATGAGATCGTGCAACTCCCGGATACCGTAGGAGTGCTTTGGGTGTGCCAAACGTCACAACGTAACTGGGTGACTATAAAGGTGCACTACGGGTATCTCCGAAAGTGTCTGTTGGGTTGGCACGGATCGAGACTGGGATTTGTCACTCCGTGTGACGGAGAGGTATCTCTGGGCCCACTCGGTAATGCATCATCATAATGAGCTCAATGTGACTAAGGCGTTAGTCACGGGATCATGCATTGCGGTACGAGTAAAGAGACTTACCGGTAACGAGATTGAACAAGGTATTGGGATACCGACGATCGAATCTCGGGCAAGTAACATACCGTTTGACAAAGGGAATTGCATACGGGATTGATTGAATCCTCGACACCGTGGTTCATCCGATGAGATCATCGTGGAACATGTGGGAGCCAACATGGGTATCCAGATCCCGCTGTTGGTTATTGACCGGAGAGGCGTCTCGGTCATGTCTGCATGTCTCCCGAACCCGTAGGGTCTACACACTTAAGGTTCGGTGACGCTAGGGTTGTAGAGATATATGTATGCGGAAACCCGAAAGTTGTTCGGAGTCCCGGATGAGATCCCGGACGTCACGAGAGGTTCCGGAATGGTCCGGAGGTGAAGAATTATATATAGGAAGTCAAGTTTCGGCCACCGGGAAAGTTTCGGGGGTTACCGGTATTGTACCGGGACCACCGGAAGGGTCCCGGGGGGTCCACCGGGTGGGGCCACCTATCCCAGAGGGCCCCATGGGCTGAAAGTGGAAGGGAACCAGCCCCTAGTGGGCTGGGCGCCCCCCCTTGGGCCTCCCCCCATGCGCCTAGGGTTGGGAACCCTAGGGTGGGGGGACTTCCCCCTTGGCTTGGGGGGCAAGGCAACCCTTTCCACCCCTTGGCCGCCGCCCCCCCAACCCTAGATGGGTTTTGGCCGCCCCCCGCCCCTCCCAAGGGGGCCTATATAAAGGGGGGGAGGGAGGGCAGCAACCAACAGCCTTGGGCGCCTCCCTCCTCCCCTGCAACACCTCTCTCTCTCTCTCTCGCAGAAGCTTGGCGAAGCCCTGCTGGAGACCCGCTACATCCACCACCACGCCGTCGTGCTGCTGGATCTCCATCAACCTCTCCTTCCCCTTGCTGGATCAAGAAGGAGGAGACGTCACTGCACCGTACGTGTGTTGAACGCGGAGGTGCCGTCCGTTCGGCACTCGGTCATCGGTGATTTGGATCACGGCGAGTACGACTCCGTCATCCACGTTCATTGGAACGCTTCCGCTCGCGATCTACAAGGGTATGTAGATGCACTCCTTTCCCCTCGTTGCTAGTAGACTCCATAGATGCATCTTGGTGAGCGTAGGAAAATTTTAAATTATGCTACGATTCCCAACAGGGCAGGACACCCCAAGAGGGACAAGTTAAGACAGACAAGTCAATAGCTCTCGAGACAGAGGTGGCGAAAGACCGCCCTTGTAACCGAGATCATCATCATCATCATCAATATCAAATGAAGCAGGATGTAGGCTTTTACCTCCACCGTGAGGGGACGAACCTGGGTCAAACCTCGCGTCTCTCATCCCGTTCAACCCCGTTCAAGCTACTATCTAGTTGTGTTGGCCTCACGACTAAGTCCTCACACTAGGACATCTGCCATGACAAAACCACGACAGTTGGCGCCCATCATGGGGGAGTCGACCTCCACCGATGTAGTCGAGTAGGATTTGTAACCCTAGGACCCCCGGTATGTTATATAAGTCGGGGACTGGACTCGACGATAGAATAGATCTAACCCCTTTGTAATTTACATGTTCTCTATAACACCCCTATCGCAATATAAACGAGCAGGAGTAGGGTATTCCCTCGATCATGAGGGCCCAAACCTGGGTAAAAACCCGCCTCCTGCTACCATCTAGCCTATTCGTCTCCCAGGGATATTCCAACAGTGGTGGCCAATGCAGGTCCCGCTAAGTGAACGCGGAGGCTTGATGGGAGCCCAGATCAGGTCCGGCACGATCTACGCGTCGGGGCATATGTTTGTCTTTAGTGCCACCATCTTCGTCGCTGACTCGACTGGCTAGCTTGGTGAGATCAAAAATATTGCTCCAAGCTGAATTGTTAGATTTGGCAATCTGGAGTACGCTGCGGATTCGCGCAAAGAGCTAATCCTCCAGGGTTTGGCATCATGACAGGCCTAGGAGCGGCAGGAAGAGTTCAAATTTCTGACCCACCCACCACCCATCTAATCGCAAACATTGAGTATCTTACCGAGGTCTTAGCTGGTGCAAGGTAGGAGATAGAGACCTAGAGAAGACCTAGATAAACACATCACTGAGTTTTATAAAGATTTATTTGCGAATTTGAGATCACTGATACCTGTTCCCAATTGAGTGATGAGGAAAGGAGTTTTTTACTAAGGAGTTTAGTATGGATAAGATTAAGGAGGTGTTGTTTGGGTTAAAATGTAACAAGGCAGCTGGACCTGATGGGCTACATGCTGAATTTTATAAAGAATTTTGGGCTTTGCTCAAGTTTGACTCGAAGGAAATGTTTGATGCTTTTAATAGAGGAGATCTGGAGATTGAGAGGCTACATCATTGTATCATTTCGCTCATACCTAAGGTATTGGATGTTGATGTGATACTGAAATTTAAACCAATATGTTTGCTCAATGTTAGTTATAAAATACTAACAAAGCTATTGGCAAACAGATGAGGCCTGATTATTGGTAAATACATGTCAGATACGTCCACAGACTGCTTACATTAAGTAGAGGTTTATTATGGAAGGGGTTGTGTGGCTACATGAGACTGTGCATGAGCTTAAAGCCACTAAGAAATCTGGTGTACTTCCTATGACAAAGTTAAGTGGCGTTTTCTTTACCTGATGATGCAAACTAAGGTTTCGGTGATGTGTGGTCTGAGTGGATGATGAGACTGGTTGGAGGTGGTAGAATATCTAACAAAGTTAATGATTAAGTTGGGCCTTATTTCCCAACATTTAAAGGAGTTAGACAAGGAGATCCATTGTCCCCTCTATGTTCAATATCATTGCCGATGGCTTGGAAATTTTGTCCAAGAGAGATTGGGATCAATGGTTGCTTTCTGTTCTAGTGCCTTGATCAATGTTGGCTTGACTATTCTCCAATATGAAATGATACTATATTTCGGCTGGAAGATGATTTCGAGAAGGCCGGGAATTTGAAGTATGTATTATGTGTTTTTTAAGAGTTGTCTAGATTAAAGATTAACTTTCACAAAAGTGAGATCTTTTGTTTGGGTGGTGTTGAGCTTAGACTATAAGATTACAAGGAGATCTTCTCATGCAATGTTGGTTCATTGTCTATGAATTATTTGGGGCTCCCTGTGGATGTTTTAAATCCTCATCTTAGTTGTATATACAGGAATTGTATGCAGGCATTTGGAAACTTAAGTTACCTCCCAAGATCAGGGTTTTTCCTTTGGTTGATGATTAAAAATAGCATACTAACCAGAGATAAGATGATAAAGAGAGGTTGGGCTTCTAGAACTACCAAAACGTTATATATTTAGGAACAAAGGGAGTAGTTGCTTGTGCTTTTGAGCTGACCAAACCTCCCTATGGGGTCACAGAAATGTTGGGGCATTGGTTGCACTCATTTCCCAGAAATCAGAGACAACTGGTGTTAAGGAATTATCCTTGTTTTCCAGCATGGAGGGCCTAAGTTTTGGCCTGTACCTAATCACTTATTTCGTTGGAAGGTTCTCCTGACTATAAGTGTTCAGACAATAAAAAATACTCGTAATAGTAACGACAGGTTGCCGACACACTGAAAATTCAGGTATCGTAAGGACTATATTTGCAACCGCCGTCAAACATAGATTCCATTGTTTCTGGACCGAAAATGATGGTGCAGTATACTGTATAGACACAGTGGCACAGGCACACTCAAGAACAGAGCAAAGGAGTGAGATAATGGAGCATCCCTTCTGATCCTACTATATTTCCACTCAAATCAGAACCCAACTGTAACACTGATGTATAATCTATATATGTACAGAAACTACCCAAACATATATAATTATAGAAAAGCCATATACAAGATATATACGATCGAATCGACGAGCCGGAAGAAGAAGAAGGCGGCAAAAGCCAAAGAATACCTACTCTCACCCTGTGCAAACCAAACCTCTCCTCTCTCTCACACACTCCCTCTCTCTAACTAAACGAAAGAGTCAGTCTACCCAGCCCATCTATCACATCCAGGTCCCTCACCATCTCACGCCCGGAGGTCGAGCCCCGGCCGAACTCCCTCGCCGGCGAGCTGCCGTGACTCCGGCACGAGTCCCAGCTCCGGTGCGCCTTGTTCCCCCTGCCAGGCCGAGGCTCGCAGCTCTTGCTCCGGCCATAGCTGGTCGTCCGCTTGAAGCTCAGGTGGTCCAGCGTCTCGCGATCAGAGTCCGACAGCGGGCTAGGGCACGTGCTGCCATGGCTGTTGTTCATCGGCGACGTGTTGTGCCTGGTGGTGTCTGCTTCATGATGCGGCGGTTCCGACGACGACGACGGTCCGCCCTTGCGGGACCGAGACCGTTCCCGCCTTGTCGACTTGTTGTGCCCGTAGCCTCGGCTCTTCACCTGGAGCACCAGGTGGTGGAGCAGCACCACCAGCTCCAGCATGTGCTCCTCCGTCTTGGCCTTGTCGGCGTGGTGCAGCGTCTGCACCCGGGTCACGCTGTGCCGGGAGCCCGATTTCTCGTCCATGTCACTCCTGTAAAATCACTACGTCAGGTCATGTGTTGGGTGTTGCAGACAAGCATCGATCATACAAAGTGGGAAGAGAATTAGATTAGGAAGTCATGATATTTGAGGAGACTGACCCAAAGTTTGCCCATTCGCCGACCCATCCGAATCCTTGGTGTGCTCTGGTAAAAGTAGAGAAACAGTGAGTTTTGGAAAGAGGAGCGAAAACAGCATGATCATTTAAATCAGATTTTTATTTTGTTTGGGAAATAAGCATCAGAAATCAGAAGGATCGGGGTACCTTGTCGTATTTTCTGCTATTGGCAGCAGCCAGCGAAGGGTTCTCTGCATTTCGGCTTTGATTTGAGATACAGAACGCTGCAGAGAAATTTTTTTTAAAAAAGGGGTCGCGGTTAGTAATATGCTTTGATGCGTCAACACTAGCAACAACAGAATCACGTCCTTAGTTCTTGTCAAGAAAACATAAGCAAAATGCCTATCACATTCTATGACATTCAAAATGCCTGCTAAGTATCCCGTGTATTTTGCTCCTTTGGATATGTTGCAGTTACGCTGCCCATGCAGATAACTGAACTTTTGGTGCTTAGAACTGAATCATGGCTATGGACACACAAAAAAAGAGAACTCTGCTAGTGCTAAGCTTGATCCACCGGTTTTACATTTCTACTACAGATACACGTTCACATATAAGTAAGAAAATATTCTTCAGAATTGTGCAAGACAAACCTCCTCATCTTCAGTTTTGACTGATTGCAACCGTGGCCGCAGAGCCGACTTCACTGTTTCTGGCAGTCCATGGTACAAGTTGTCCCTAGCGCTAGGAGGAAGAGAGAGCGGCCGAGAAACCTGCATACGTAGACAACAGAATGAGAACCCTGTGTCTTTTCTTGTTTCTTAATCAATGACATGTCACAAATAGAAGGCTAAAGAGTATAGACTGAAGCATGTAGACTTAGGTGATACCGATAGTATATGAACTATGACACTGTAACTTCTTTATTTCAAAAATGACTTTTGAATTGGTATTTTGCAGCTAGGAGACAGACCAATATTTATTACAGACTATCATCAAATATTCTGCTCACCGAAAGAAAAGGGATATACATAAATGATGGTTCATCAACATAGCAGAAACAGTTCCCCAGATAAATAACAGACCACATGGAAATTCAATAAATTAAGGAAAGTGGGGCATTAAGCAAGCATGCTAAACATCGCGTGAGTCATCAAATTAACTTACTATATTTTCAATTTGATTGATAATGTTAGCATAATGTAGTGCCAGACCACAGGCACCTAGCCTTTTACTCTGACCTTGCTCCATGAAGTCAGTACCTACAGGAACTGTTTATTCAGAGAGAGGCGTCAGGATATTGTCAGATACACTTTTGTGCGAACAATAAAGCAACCAAACATAATTAGTTACCAGCTTCGCCGAATGCATCCCGGATTTGTTTATCAAGAAAAATGACGATATCAACAAGCTTTTCCACAACCTGGATATAGGATAACACAAAACAATGTTAGCATCCTTCAAAAGAACGAAAAGGCAATATGTGAGTAGCGCATTCATCAAAATCTGTCTCAAACAGACAGAACTACAAAAGGCCAGTTTATAAAGTACACCCTCTGTTCACTAATGTAGGCCGTTTTGGCAGTTCAATTTAAACTGCGAAAACGCCTTATATTTAGAAACAGAAGGAGTAGTAATGAAGTGAATGTGGATGAAGATAATTACATCCTCCAAAGGTCTGGACCACAAGGATTTCTTCTTCAAAGTTTTCACAAGCTTCCTTTGGCGCTTTAGTTCACTGTGCAAAATCATAACACTCTCTGCAGAACAAAAACTGAATACAGTAAATATCCTTTAATGGCAAACTTGCAGTACAGTTTTAGCATCTACTGAAGTTCTTTAAGAAGAATGTCATCAGTCTGGCAGTACCTCTTCTAGCTGCCGGTACAGACTCCTCTTCATGAAATTTTCTTTGAAAATCCTGCTCAAATCTATCCAGCGCGTGCAATTCATGGTAAAGCTCCTGCAGCAACAGAACTAGCTCATCAGAATAAGCTTCAAGCCAGTTTATGGATGCAAAAAATAGTTTTGATCCACCTCAAACCATAGTCCTAGCCAGCTGATATGCAAGAGACCTAATTCTTAGGTATAACGTACTGACGGATTCTTGATTCCATAGTATTTAGCAGTTCAATAAATTCAAGAAGTACAATAGTTATGATAAACTCTTCATAAACGGTAGAATTAGTTATGAAGTACAAGCACCTCCAAAAGTATAGAAATGTGGAAATTAAGTAGTACATACAGAAGTGTTTTGAGCCAAGCTAATCAAATGCTGGACAGTAGTTCCGATATGCTCTTTTGAATGATCCTGAGGCATGGAGTCTTTTGTCGACCTGCACACCAGAGTAACCCATAGTGTTCAGAACAAGAGGTGCTGATAAGACGGTAAATATGTCAAAATGAAATGCATAATTCTCAGAAGCATACTTCTCAAAATAGCGTCCCAAGTTATGCCATATGGGGTCTTTACACAGGTCACCAAATCGAATTACTTCTCTTGAAAGGATGGCGAGTTCTTCCCTGTTGGGTTCCATTTAAATTCCACATCAACAACGCTTACAGTAAGAAGAAATAAAAAAATTATGAGAACTTGCTTTTAAACCAACCATACCTTTTGTCGATGGCAGCAATATGCAGGAGCTCGCTGGGATCTGAGGAGATTAATATCCGCACGCCATCTGAATGCAAGATTTCTTCCTTGAGTTCTCTTATATTATCGTCGGAGCATGACCTCCACAAATTGGAGGCTTTAGCTATCGTATTTGCGACTTCGAATGCCAGAATCTCGACTTTATTTCCTCGGGTTGTTCCCCCATAGAGAAACCCACTGCCGTGATTCAAACTTGCGATGCCGCTGCCAAGGGTATCTAACACCTCGACGGCCTTTTCCAGGCCAGCGATGCTGGCTCTTCCTATAAACGTACCTGGTTCTGATACCTGGTACAAACAGTATGTTAGAGGCAATGGGAAAAGGCTGCTGATATATTCTCAGCTCTCAGGTATGAACGATGAACTGAAAGATACTAATTATAGCACAACAGAGCAAAGGGAACATATTCGGGTTGGAGTTTGCGCTTTGTTGTGGACTATCTGGACTTGCAGAAATGATTTGGTTTTTAACAGAACATCACGTATTCACTTTTTGCAGGTTATTTTCCGAGCCACGGCCGTGATCCGTTCATGGTCGCTACTCACTCCGATGGAGGCCAGGGAGCATTTGGTTACTGGATCTATCCGCTGGGAGATGGTAGCTCGGGATATCTTCAACCGGTTTGGATGGCGGTCATGTAATAGGATAGGCAATTAGTTTACCTATCTATCTTTAGCCAGCCGGTTGTGGCGTCTTATCTTGGCTAGTCTGTGTTTCTAGCCTCTTTAGCTCTGTGTGAGCTGTCTTTTTAATACTTTTTAGTCGGAGACTTTGGAACCTCGTTGGAACCTTTTATTTCGTTAATAAGATGGCCGCATGCATCACTCTGATGCAGAGGCCGGGGCGATCCCCCTTTTCGAAAAAAAAAACAGAGCAAAGGGAAGAAAGGAGAGTTGTATTGTCCCTTTTAAGAAACAATAGCAGGTGTTAGCTTGTATAAGGAAACTAACAGAGGAAGACTCCTATATATCTCAAACTGACTATGCTGGACCTGCTTATGTGGTTGCAAAACTATGAAGTACTGACACCATGTCGCTATTTCAGAATGATCTTTCCAATCTGAAGCGCATGCTACTGCTTAAAGGCAATTCCATAAGACCATAACCCTTCCAAACAAGTAGCTGTGCTACCGAAGATGATCCTTGATGCTCACTGGCCAGAGGAAAGTAGACATGGAACAGATGCTACCAGAACAGTGGAGACAAACTCCCTTAACCAGATAGATGCTTGAGTTCCTATATCTTTCACTGCTTATCCAAATCATTTTGACAGCAACATACGCCGGCATCGCTTCATTTCTTTTCTTTTTTTACTCCCCCGGTCTGTGCTTCACCATCCGGTGCTTCCTTGTGGCTGCAAGTCAAAGCGGCCAAGTTGGACGATTTCCACAAGAGAAGCACAGCGCAGTATTGCCAGTGTCTCAAGCTCCATGGATAGCATCGAAGAAGCGGTCAACAGCAGCCGCAAAGATGGAAGTTTCTGTCCGGGTCACTGGCTTGACCAGTCCAAGGAGTAGACTTATACTATGTGCTGACAGCAACCCGAATGCAGATTAAGCAAGCTCGGCTGACCAAGAGGAATCCATCCGTGTGCGACCAAGCCTCCGGTGTGTGAATGAAAAAACAATGGCCGCCAAGATTGACCTGGCGTTACGTTTGGACTCTGCCTCCTGTACCACCAGTCCCCCTGCTCCGGCGAGAGCACGCTGATTGATTGATTGATTGATTCCCCAATCCAAATGTTCGTCGGAACAGCTCTGTGCGGAACCAAGCCAAATTCTTCGTTTGGACGGAGTAATCTGTGCTGGAGACATCCGGTGCCATGGCCGACCTGCGCGGCAGCTTCACCTGAAACAACTACTTCCCTGTGGCGTATGCTCCGGGCAGATTGGAACGCGTACTGAAGTTTCTGAAACTCTGTTAGACGGTCTGCTCTGCTCTGCCTGACGAGAGGCGAATAACGCGCTCGTCGCGCAACCGAAGGTCTCTGCCGCGGCGGCCGGCCGGCGGGCAGAGCCCGGGCTCGAGGGAAAGAAACACACAAACAAAGATTGGTGAGTGGCGGTGGAAGAGCGGGTGGGTACCTTGTGGGGCTTGTGCGGCGGCGGGATGGCGATCTCCCCGGAGTCGAAGTCGGTGGGGCCGTAGCGGCCCCGGCGCGCGTCGAAGACCGCCCCGAGCGCCTGCTGCTGGTGCTGCTGGTGGTGGTACGGCTGCGGCTGGACGGACCGGCCCTGCGGCCGCGCCGACCCCTCCCGCTTCTCCCGCCTGGAGAACACGCACCCCATGGCGCGCCTACCGCCTCGAGAGCAGGTTCCAATCCAGAGCCGCTCGGCGCCTCTCCCGTCGGTCGCCGGCGTCCGGCAGGCAGGTGGAGTTGGAGGATGGAGTCCGGAGTGGGCGGGGCAGTGGCACGGGATTGGTTGGGAGGAGGGCGGGGGAATGGGACGGAGAGGCGAGGCGAGGAGGGTGATGGATGGATGGACGGATGGAGGGAGGAGGGTGGTGCTTTTGGGTTTCCTTTGGCGTCGTCGTCGCCCCTGGGCTGGTCGCCGTCGCGTTGCGTTCGCAGCCTTTGACTTGTTCCCTCCCTCCCACAATCCTATTCGGCTATTCTCTTCCCACCAGCCGCTTTCCCACCGCACCCGCCTTCCTTCCTTTTCACCCTGCCTTCACTTCACTACCGGGCAACAGCTCCTCCTCCGTGTGCCGACTAGTTTTACAGTTCCACCGTCCAAAAGGTTGTGCATACGATAGGAAGGTTCTTAGATGGCCCTGGATCTTATATATAAATCAATAAGCTTAGGTAAACACTCGACTAGTTTTTCCTTTAGGTTTGTAGGGTATCCAAAAACAAGCATGTGGCACACGACACGATCCTATCAACATTTGTACGAAGAGTGACAATGCCGGTTGGTGGCATATAGCAAGACCAGAATCCCAGCTCCGATGGCAAGCACATAAGGTGGCGTCGGAGAACTGCCGTACACGTACACATCAACCGTGAGAGAGTGAAGGGCCATGTCAAGATCACAAGAGACTACTTTGCACCAAATCCAACCTATTCGGAGAAGTACTTCCGCCGGCACTTTCGAATTCACACAAGTCGTTTTCTGACCACTGTTTTCTAGGCTTGTAACTACTCGGTCAATGGGCACAACTACTCAATGGGTTACTACCTTGCGGATGGCATCTATTCACCATGGGCCACATTACTCGAAACAATTCCGCATCCAAAAGGTCACAGAAATATTCACTTCGCCCACTATCAAGAAGCTGCTAGGAAAGATGTGGAGAGAGCCTTTGGTGTGCTTCAAAAGTGCTTTGCAATTGTTCGTGGCCCTGCCGAGTACTGGAGCTCCAAGGTTCTATGGCAGATCACGACTTGTTGCATGATATTGCATAACATGATCATTGAAGGCGAGAGTGGTATGCATGCCTGAGAACTTTCGGTACATCCAACGGGTCTCCAACCGAGCCAGAGTATGATACGAACAGAATCCTGGTATTCCTCGAAGAGCATCGCAAGATCGAGAACCGACAAGTTCATGCTCAGATCCAAGATGAGCTTATTGAGCATCACAGGCAACGTCATAGCGCTTCCTGATTATTCTATCACATGTTATTTGCTACATTCGGACCATTTGGTGTGTTATATTTATATCGGTAGAGCCCGAAAATTGATAAACGGCGTGTATATATATATATATATATATATATATATATATATATATATATATATATATATATATATATATATATATATATCGGTAATAACGGCCTAGATTTAAATGCTTGGTGGACAGCAACAACACGTGGTGTTTGATCACCGATGAACAGTCACTATTATACATTAATTGAACCTGCGACGAAGACGCCTCTATCACATGGACTCGATTGCTTGAACGGGTCTGCACTATTATTGGCCGTCGGCAAGCAAGCGAATCGTGATCAGGCTAAATAATTAACATTCTCCCGTGTACTTGCACCACGTATACTACCACGTAACCTATATTAATAATGAAATGAAACATGATGAAAATGTATCTTTCTTTGTTTAGTCCGGTCAAAGATTGCATGCGCGATGGGCCGGAGGACATCGAGCGTTTGAGGTTTGACCAACCGACGGACCGACCAGCTCACATGCACGCGATGCAAAGTCAAGTCACGTACTCGGTCTCAACATTGCTCGGCAATGCTAAGCTAACCTCCCTCCGTTCATTTTTATAAGTTGTTTCATACAGCTGAGATTGAGCTGCCTTGCAGGCTGTCTAAAATGTCATCGACGCTTTATAAAAATGAATGCATAGTGGAAGTAGTAGAATTTCAGAAATGAACAAATAACCGAATGAACGAACTCGGAAAGTCAGGCATCCAGATGATCCAGGGATGCAATAAGTACATGTGCATAAATAAAAAAGAATAAATGGTCATCAGAAGATGAGAAAGAAAATCTGAACGTGACAGTAACATAATCGCATGCATTGGTATGTAGGCCGTGTCGGCATCGAGCCAAGAAGGCTGCTGCATGCGTAAGGACGAAACTTTTTCCAAGAAAAATAAGGAGCACGTCGACCGGCGGGAGTGTGTGTACCAGATCCTACTGCTAGCTAGGAACATGCGCACGTAGTACGTGCGGACGCTGGCGGCGGCCGGCCGGCGGCGACCGCGCGCGAAAGCCGAGAGCGACCCGACCGGTCCGGCACGGCACCCGCGCGCCGCCCGATGGTACCCGTGGACCGGGAAGGGGGAAATGGTTGGTCGGTCAGCCACGGTCGCCGGCGGCGTGGCGGCCGGCTTCCAGGTGAAGCGATCTTTCGGACTTTTGGAACGGGCTTATTAGAGCAGAGCACATGCCGTGTAAAGTAGAGCGTGGTCACAAAAAATAACACTAGTACTCTAATCACAACGAAAGACTTTATGGACCTTTTTACTGTCCTCCAACTCCATAAATTGCTGACCTCTTTACTCGGATCAAAATGCATCTTCTTTGGTGTGAGCCTACCTAGTGATGACTACTAGCACTGGAGTGAGCTGAAGACGTGTTGTTGTCATCACCCCTCCCTCACCGGAGCCGGATCAAACTTGTTGTAGTAGACAATCTGGAAGTCATCAACAAGTGAAATACAAAGCTAGCAAAAACAACTACCGCGGAACTATTACAAGATATGAACGCAAGACCTACGACTACGTCGACTTCTTCCGCGACAACGCCTTCAAAAAAGGATAAACGCCCTCACGCTTTCGCCGTCATGTGGACAACGTCTTCAACAAGATAACGACATAAGCTTGCCCCTGCTAAGCCCGCCCAACAAAGATCAGACCAATAGTTTTCACCCTAGACATGAAGTGTGTTCGGAACAACATCTTGGCAGCGGATCTTCATATAGTCACGCCAGTCAGTTCTCCACGCTAGACCAGAAGGGTACTAGCATATTAGATGGGATGTAATTAAGCCAACCAAAGACCGTCATCATGGCCGTCAGGAGGCCGGCCATGCCGTGGTGCTGGTGATAGGTCTGTCAACTTTTCAGTTTCAAGCAAGAGATCCACGTCATCCAAACACGTATTGTGATGGAGAGAGTCTACCCGCAGGAGAGGGGGCAGGGGTGTGGACGGAATTGATTCACCACTGTTGACGTGGATTATCTTCCTTTCGGACTCTGTTAGTTATTGCACGTTAGACCTGGAATGATGGACGTCAGCACCACGCATGCATTATCTGGCATATGTCCTGTTGAACCTCCTAGCAGCCGCAGCAAGCAATCATCGGTGCACCATCAGGACAGTGGAATTTTTGCCTTTATTTTTGAACACTCAGAAATCAACCTTTTAAGTTTCAAAAAGATCTGAAAAAATTAAACAAGTGCGGATAGATGTATACTAGATGTGTGTGAAATTTCATCACGAAATACGCTTTTATGTGGCATGTAAAAAGATCATGTGACTTAATAGTGAATAGTCACTACTAGAAATCCATGTTTTACCTACAGCCATATACCCCAGGTGAAATGCGAAAAACCATAGGGAAAGACTTTACCTAGAGCTTGCCCTAGGTAAAGAACCCTAGGTGTAGTATAGTCGGGACAGACCTCTTTCCCTAGGGTGCATGTGGAAAACTCTAGGGAAACTTTCTTTACCTAGGGGCACAAGCCCTAGGGAAAGATTGTGGGGTCCATCCAAATTTTGCCACCACAAATTCCCCTACAATTCTTTCCCTACCAAATGTTTGAGTAACACACTAGGGATAATTATATTCATATTTTTCATATACAAATATGCTATTCGAATTTAAATTCATATCCAATATAATTCAAATAATCAAATTTGAAGCCATAATTTAAATTAATAAGCTGCAACCAAGATTCATCATACACATCAGATTATCAATTAACACATATATCACTCTCATGGTCAAAATATACATCGTACATAGGGGCACAAGCATTTTGTACAAAAAACATCTTACAGGTATTGCAAAGGTGTTCACATTCTACTGAACTATGCTAACTGTCCTTGATAAGCGGAGCTAGCTTGTTGTCCACGTGCATGCCATCGCCGCTCTCTATCACTGCAATTTTCGACCTCTTGTCATCAAGCTCATCGTCATCTTCAACAACTCAGCAGAAACTTCATCTTTATAGATTTTCAGTATTTCAGATAAAGAACGACACTGTTGGCGTCAAAAACACCATGATCTAATAACAGAGGTAACTCACATCAACCATTTGATGATCTGGCCAACCAAAGTTTCCCTGCATTGAATGTAAATTAGAGCACTCAAGAGAAGTAGAACCAATCAAGCTGAGTAAGAAAAAGATTGATCTCGCACCAAATACTAACATGAGAAGTTACCTTACACCACCCTCCTATCCTTTTTTTCCATATAACGCCACACAAGTTTTATCGCCTTTGCATCGTCTTCTCTCACATATACATAAGATATTTCAGTAATATATATAGTAACAAACAACATGGCGTACAACATATCAGTTTACTGATTAGCACACTACATTAAAAAATCACAAATAGGATTGCTAATTGAAAAGGATGCACACTGTATTACAAAAATCTTAACTGATCAAACCCAAAATCAAGTTTTATCAGAGTAATAAGTTATCGGTTGGTAGCAAGTAACTTTCATTCATAGATTTCGATGCAACTCAAATTCTTATACCACTATGGCGTCCATGCAATATCAACAGTGGAAAACATATATTTGAACCAAAACATATTGAAGCTTTACTGAGACAAAAGTTATGCATCAGTTGCTTATTCTTCATATCCTCCATCACTAGGTCATCTCACAATAATCCTAGTCAGTACCCATAAAGAATGTCAAAACACATGGATTAAATTTGGAGATACAGCCAAAATCTATTCACAGTTCTAATGCAGAGAGAAAATCTCGGATATTTGACTAGGTAGCAATTTGCTCCGAGGAGTTCCATAAGACATAACATAGTTATAGTGTGTAAATGTTATGCTGCAACATAAGTGACGACTTTTCTTATATATCATTTCTGGCATAAGAAGATGCAAAATATACCACAAAATTGCTGGAAGCACGTGTGATTGATGGCCATGCCATGATATTGAAAAGCTATCACTAGACAAAACTTTTATGTGGAAGTACCTCAGATAATAATTGCACACGGTCTCTTCTTCATCTACGGTGTACCATGAAAACTTGAAACAAACATCTGAGTGAACATCCAAAAGCTCCTGCCATAGTTTGCCAACTCCAGTTGAATGCGAGAAGCCTCCTAGCATCATATCGTTCTAAACCATCTTTTCCCTAGCTCTCTCCTCTTTCTCAAGCCTTCTCAATTCTTTGATGCTGCCAAGGGCAAGGGAAAAATTAAGTGAAACCTGATATTATCGGCATAAGTATAGTAAAATAAACTAAAATAAAGCGTCAAACCATTTCCATCTTAGTGATTTCAAAGAGAAAAAAGGGAAGTTACAATACATCACCATGTATAATTTCAGTGCAAATAAACCACCCAATTTCTAACATGTTTAGCTACCAAAATATCATTTTGACACATGAATGTATATTGCCGAACAAACAGAGTCAATGAGGGCAGGTTCGGCTCCTCTACAGTTTACTGCATGGGCCCGTTTACTCACAATTTCTCAAAAAATGACGGTCTCCTTGAGGAACTTATGCTCCGGTCATGCATGCCATTTACAAGGCAGGCAAGCTCCCTGCCTCCGGCTGCGGCGGCGCTGTCACTGTGCATTTCAGTTTCACACACACGCTGACAGCTAAGCTGGCCAGCACGAGTGGCCGGAGGACCGCCATTCTTCCGACATCATTACACTTTTTGTTTTTGATTAATAACATAATTAAGGAATATGAAAGAGTGCCTTTGGATTGAACCGACGGTAGATTTTTAGAGGAGGAGCATTTGTACAGTATACAGAGGGCTGGGAAGCAAGGGAACTAACCGAATCTGACCATCATACAAACATTTACCGTGAGATTTTTAAAGGGGACATCAATGACTCATGTTACATAGACTAATGTTCTGATGCAACCAACAATGACAAATCAAATAATAGGCAAAATAGCACCTAGAGGACATACGAACCAGTAAGATAAGTGGATATGGACCTTGTTAGCGGCAGAGGCATGGTGGTGGAACCGAGCATGTCCGCGGTCCTTCGTGGACTAGGTGGCAGGGCGGACCTGCTTGGGCATCAAGGGGGTCGTCAGCGTGGATCCTCGGTTCGAGAAGGGCAGAAGGAACGGCGAGCGGGACAGCACGGCTCCTCCCGCGGTTGGAGGCGATGGATCCTGTTCATGGGGACCTCGCCCTAGTGCTCGTCGGCTTGGATCTGGTTCTTCCTCTCCGGTCACTAACTCACAGCAGGGAGGGGTGGCGGCACACTTGGAAGACAAGGGGAAGCGGCTACCGAAGAGGGCACGGACAGCGCGGACGCAACCTGCACCAGCTCCGCCGCCATCTCCTTGCTCCAGGCCGGCATCGATGGCAAGGGCGACTTTGGAGAGAAGGGGATCTGAGGAGAAGGAACTGGCGGCGGCTCGTTTTTAGGTGAGAAGCAGAGGGGGAAGAAGACCTAAAACAGGCGCCCATCTCACTGTAAAGTGGGTCCATGCCAAAATATCGCACTGGACATCAAAATGAAAGTGCGCCAACGCCAAAAATAAGGGCGCGTCCACCTCTTTCGCACGGGAATTTCTCTTTCCCTGGCGTGTACTGTTCATGTCTACTCTTCCCCTTGAGGAGACCAATAAGCTCTAGGTAAAAAACTTGGCCCTAGGTAAAATCGCTGATTCTAGTAGTGAGTACATGTGCTAGAGATACGTTATTTTGTAATTTTTGTGTAGCTCGCATAAAAATGTTTTTCGTCATGAAACTTCGCAGACTAGTATACATCCGCACGTATATGTGTATTTTTTCAAAAAAAGTAAATGAAAATTTGAATTTTGAAGTTTTCAAATGGCATTTCCGGCTCCATCAATCCATACTATGAGATGTGTGCGGTTTTTAGAATTAATATTTGACCATAAATTTAACCAATAAAATATGAATTATGTGTCACGACTTTTGTACCACTGCGTGTTCAAAAATAAGTATTCAACGATATAATTTTTCAATCGCATGATTTATCATACTATTGGTTTAATTGATGGTCAAATTTAAATCTCGAAAAACATGTGCAACGTATGAAACATAGACTTGGTTGTAAGTATGTACTCCCTATGTTTCTATTACTTCCGCATATTTAGCTTTGTCTCAAGTCAAACTTTGTAAACTTTAACTAAATTTATAAAAAAATATTAACATCTACAGTACCAAAATCAATGCCATTATATTCATTGATATATTTCCACGTCATATACACTTGTTAGTTTCAATGTTTACATTATTTTAGATGAATTTGATCAAATTTTAGAAAGGTTGACTTAGGACAAAGCAAGTATGCTGACAAAATAAAACAGACGGGGCATATTAGATGGCTGTCCTCTCGACACTGAAAATCACATGTCCCCGCCAAAAAAACATGTCGCAAGAGGTGGGGTGTATTTTTTCATTGTTTTAAGATAACTCACCACTGATGTCGAATGGTAAGGTGGGGTGTATTTTGTTCTATCATCTTCGCATCATGCTCGCTACGAAAAGTATATTCGTAAATCAAACGAAATGATGTGAATACATTTTCAGAAACTACGAGCTTCAGTCCTACTCATGTGGGAGTACAATGTTAGGTCGTGCGGCGTGTACTTTCCTGTGCTTTAGTTTTGCAAATATGACGTGATGTGCACTTTTGTGCTGTTTAAATTTACGAGAATCTTCAAGAAACCGGTGAAAGATTTTTTTTTTAGTTGGAAACCAGAAAAAGTTAACACAATTGACTTTTGTGTCTCTAGGTGGTTTTACTTTTGGATTTTTCCAAAGATTAAATCTTTGGCTGCTGCATTTGACAATTCCATTACAAAGATATAAAATGTCAAACTGAGCACGACGTAAACGTTTGTTAAGCTAGAGCATCTCCAACTGATTAACAAATAAACTCTCTAGTTCTTGGAGCTCGTCCAACATTTTTATTGGGATGTTTATGTGTGTTGGTTGAGCAATGCTATACCATTAGTAGAAAAAGGGCCATTTGTCCCGGTTCATAAGACCCATCTGTCCCGGTTGGGGAACCAGGACTAAAGTGTCGTTACTAATGCCCTAGGCCTTTAGTCCTGGTTCTTATACGAACCGGAACAGATGGGCCTCAACGTGGCCGCTCCGGTGAGCCCAGGCAGGAGGGCCTTTGGTCCCGGTTCGTAGCACCAATCGGGACCAATAAGTTTCCACGCGTCAGCATTACAGGGGCTGGTTTTTTTTTAAAGGAGGTGGTTTAGGGGTTTTGGGGGTTAATTTAGGTTGTTATAGGTAGCTAATAGAGATATGTGTCCTCTCTTATCTCCGTGCTACTGCTATACTGCTATTTCTAAACATGACTTAGATTGAAGTGAGGCAACGTGTGGTGCATGTCGAAAGTAATACTAATCCTAACTTGATCAAGTTTGGATTGTACTACTTTCGACATGCATCACATGCATGTTGGCTTCACTTCAATCAAATCCATGTTCATTTCACCCACAGATATATAATAACTCTTCATGCTTGCATCATGCATCATCATAATAACAAGTCCTAGTAATCATCATCATACAACTTCTACTCGTTATTAATAACAAGTCATACGATCATCATCCTGATAGTCATCGAACCAACCCTACTTAATTGTTCTTAGCACATGATCATCAGTATTAGGCAGGACCTAAATACCCTATTTAAGGTAAAATAGCATAAAACAATATAGACCCTGACTCTCCATTATGTAGAATGGAGATCATCCTGTCTCCAATTCTTGCGCGGCGCTTCCTTTTGCTTCCAAGAACCTCCTTACGACTGTCCATACATTTTTTTTCCATTCTCTGATTAGCATGTCTCCACTTCTTTTAGAAATCCGGTATGGACAGTTGAGATTCGTAGGATGACCTGGATATATGTTCAAAACATGAAGGCACATTCTGATACATCAAATGAGGCACACAATTCTCTGGGATTCTCTGTTGAAAAACATAGTAATATCTTCATAGTTAGCAATGATGTACTAGTTTTAGAAGTATGCAAAAGATGCACGGATGTCGTAATAGTAAAAAAAATCTTACCAAGGTATCTCCATGGTAGTTATCGTAGTTCAACACGTGCACTAGTGGCACGTATTGACCATAATGTTGAGGAGTTTGATTGTAGATTTGTAATTCTCAAGATCAGTACAAAATCCGACCAGATGATTTTTCTCCTGATAAGTTAACTCAGAGCCATCGGTGTAGTGGGTTTTGTCTACCATGTTCCACACATTGTTTGAACAATCAAAATAAGCTGTCAATGGAAATAAGCTGCCAACTATTTTGAAATAAACAATATAAATTAGTTAATAATTAACTATGTTTGAGAAACTCACATAGCGGCAGAACTGGAGGCGTATTGTCTTGGTCGATGTCCATATTGTCTTGGTCGATGCTCCTCCATTCGTCCCCGAGTGCATTACACCCAAATGTCCATATTGTCTTGGTTGATGTTAGGATCACCAAGATCCATGGTGACAAGCATACCCTCATCAAACCATACATCTTGCAAAATGCTTCCCAATTTTTGCAACCAAAATGGGTTACGCTCTCAGCATTATACAGATTTACTTCAAAATCCACATCATGATGGGTCCTTAGGTAAATTTTCTTCGTTTCAAAATTTTCATGGTCTTCAAAATCCATCCTCTCCAAGACATAGCGTCTTGCATGGCATGGGATAAGCTATACTCGAATTGTAAAAGATGAAAATTACACGTTGAAATAGTTGAAGTCATGCTTAATTACGAAAAAAACACTTGTCGTCGTTGCGTACCGTTTCAACATCGAAGGTCTCCTCGAGCTTAATGTTGAAGCGTCGATCATCGTCCAGGTGAGGCCTGTCGCACATACCTCGATCGTCGTGGCACCAGCCGCATTTCCCCGGGAGACTTTTGTCGTCCGATGACGACATTTCCTACGTTCAGAATTCAAAGATTAAACTTGTACAATTAAATATATGTACTACAAAAACTAAATTAGATCATTATTATTCATCACGGGTTGACTATCGGTTTGTCGAGTCTTTTCTTGAAAACTCTCAGCTCACGTGGTGTATACATTCGACCGTTGGTGATGGTCGCTCCTCCATTCGTCCCCGAGTGCATTACACCAAAATGTCTAGCACACAGGAACGAAGGAGAAGCGACCCCCACGACAACAGTCGGGATTCTTCGTCCTCTCATATATATATGGTGGAACTCTCCCTCGTTGATTCCTCTCTGACATTTGTGACCGTCGGTGATGGTAGCTCCTCCTTTCGTTCCTGAGTGCATTACACCAAATTGTCTAGCACACGGGAACGAAGGAGAAGCTACCCCACGACAACAGTCGGGATTCTTCGTACTCTCATATATGGTGGAGACTCGACAGACTTAAAGTCAACCGGAAATATCGTTTAGTTATCTTTCTAAAAAAGGATTTGGCTGGTCTCGCCTCGAGGTCGGAGGGGGTCGGTGACGGGGACGACGGCGGGGATGATGGAGAGGGTCTCCTAGATTTCTGCGACAACAAAAACCCTATAAGCTATCAACTAATCATATGCATACGCCTTGCATAGTGCTCTGCAATTTTAGCATTCAAAGTAGGAGTAGTTTTCCAATTTGATCATTTAATAAGCAAAACCAAATCGTAAAATAAAGTAGTATTCAAATTAGCATGCATTCAATTATAAGCAAAACTATATCATCTCTTGCGTCCGTACATCGTCGAATATTATCACTAATACACCTCGAATACTATCATACATATAGCATCGCTAGTACAACTAGAACCGTAGCGCCCGACGGGTATCGGTGCGGGCGGTGGACACCCAAAGGGAAGGAACCATCACAGGATTATAGCTCCAGTGAGATCCCTGAAGAACCTGCCAGGTATTGTTGAACCTGCCCTCCAACGCAACCATGTAGCGACGGACGTGCTCGTCCTCCTCGCTGACACGGTGACGTACCACCTCCGTGGTGTCCGGAAGCCTAGGCACCGTCACCGCCACCAAACAAGGATCGGGTCAACGACGGGCTGGCTCCTCACCAACCTACGCCCCCCGGAAGGTAGCACCTCCCAATAGCAGCCCGGCGGAGCCCAGTCCCGGACATGGCCCCTCTGATCAAGCCGGCCTCCTCCGCCGAGTCGACGACGAGGATGTTGGATAGGCATCGTCGACGTCGATGCGGGAATAATTGCTTGAACTAAAAAAATAAACTAGTTCTATTAATTTTCTTACTAAAAATAAATTACTTCTATATATAGTAAAATAAAGTAGTTTTATTAAATCAACTAGTTCAACTACTAAGCACTTACTATAAATAAAATAAATTAGTACTTACTAAAAATAAACTACTTCTATATATAGTAAAATGAAGTAGTTTTATTAAATCAACTAGTTCAACTACTAAGCACTTAATTTTACTTTTTCCTCTACACTAACCTAAAATGCACTAACCCTAAAATCGATATCTACTAACCATAACCTAAATAAAAAATTAATACATATATGAAAAAAACATATATAAACAAAAAAATGCTATGAACATTATATTCATACATACATAGCCACGTCCATTCATCATATAGCTACCACATACATATATACATTATATATATGAAAAAAATGCAATTAACAAAAAAATAATACACATTATATGGAAAAAAACACTGAAAAACAGAGCCGTGGCGGCGGCGGCTCACATCGGGGGCGGCCGGCGAGGGCGACGGCGGGGGCGGCGGGGGCGGCGAGGGCGACGGCCACGGTGGGTGGCGCGGGCCGGTGCAGGGGCGTGGCCGGCGACGACGGCGACGGTGGGGGCGGGTCGTGGCGCAGGGGTGCGGCCGGGCGTGCTCGGGGGCGGCGGAGGGCGACGGCGTGGGCTCGGGGGCGGCGGACGGCGTCGGCGTGGGCTCGGGGGCACGGGCGACGGCGACGGCGGCGGGGCAACCTGGCGGCGTCGAGGAGGTCGGCGTCGTCGGGCGGCAACTGGCGATGAAATCTGAAAAAATGCTAAGTGCTGGCTTATATAGGAAAGGCTTTAGTCCCGGTTCGTGGCAACAACCGGGACCAAAGCCCCCCCTTAGTCCCGGTTGGTGCCATCAACCGGGACCAAAGGCCTCTTTTCAGCAGCCTAAAGGGCGGGAAGCAGAGGCCTATGGTCCCGGTTGGTGGCACCAACCGGGACTGAAGGGGGGCTTTGGTACCGGTTCGTGGCACCAACCGGGACCAATGCCCCCCTTTAGTCGCGGTTGGTGCTACCAACCGGGACCAAAGGCCCGCGCCTGCCAAAGCCGCGGTGCGGTGGGATGTTTAGTCCCACCTCGCTAGCCGAGGAGCGGCAGTACCTGTTTATAAGCCCTGCCCCGCCATCTCCATTGAACTCCTCTGAATTGCAGGCCTGTGGGCCTAATCTCACACTGCTATGCCTGTGGGCCTGCTGGGCCTTCTGCGGACCTGAATCCTGGCCCATGGATGGGTTTCTAGTCGTATACAGGCCGTGGTGGCCCAATAAGTGGCATTTTTTATTTTTTTCCCAGTTTATTTCTTTTCTTTTTTGCTTTATTTATTTTATTTTGTTTCTACTTACAACAAAATACTTATTTATTTTATTTTATTTTGTTTCTAATTACTTATTTATTTTATTTTATGATAATTTTTTTGCTATTAAAGTTTCTAACAAAAAAAGTTCTTTATGAAAATTCCTTTTGCTTTTCATGATTTTGAACAGAAAAAACTTTGATAATTTTAGTTGCATCAATTTTATGTAATTTTAGTTTCAATAATACTAGAGGTTGCTTATAACGTTTTGAACAGAAAATACGTTGATAATTTTAGTTTCATAAATTTTAGTTATGTTATTAAAGTTTATTTTATTTTATTTTATTTTGTTTCTACTTATATATGTTATTAAAGTTTATTTTATTCTGTTTCTAATTACTTATTTATTTTATTTTATTTTATGATAATTGTTATTTTCCATGCATTTACTGATTATTTTGAGCTATAAGACCCTGAAATTGAAAAGCACTAGAAATGAACTCTGAAAAGGTTGAAAGTTGGCATGGTATCATTATTTCACCCACATAGCATGTGCAAGAAAGTAGAGAGGGTTACGGCAAAAACTGGATGCACTTTGTGTACAAAACGGACAATCTCTTTCGAAGTATCAGGGTTTCATACGAAAACTCGTCTGTAACAAAGGGATTTCATTTTTTAGAACTTATTTGAACTCCATAGTTTTTCTGTGTTCAAAATGCACCATTCAAAGCCACATCATCAATTTTCAACCCTTTCTGACTTCATTTGTTATTTTACATGTATTTACTGATTATTTTGAGCTATAAGATCCTGAAATTGAAAAGCACTGGAAATGAACTCTGAAAAGGTTGAAAGTTGGCATGGTATCATCATTTCACCCACATAGCATGTGCAAGAAAGCTGAGAGGGTTACGAAAAAATCTGGATGCACTTCGTGTACAAAACGGACAATCTGTTTCGAAGTATCAGGATTTCATACGGAAACTCATCTGTTACAACAGGCATTTCAGATCCACTGTTTTCATTCCGTACTGTGGGTCTACCTGTACCCTGCCTCCTGACAGATTGACCCATTTGCACTTAAACAAAGAGACCTTAAAATCATGTCCATAGTCAAGTTCCCATATGTCCATTATGTAACCATAATATGTGTCCTTTCCCCTCTCGGTTGCTGCATCAAAGCGGACACCGCTGTTTTGGTTGGTGCTCTTTTGATCTTGTGCGATCGTGTAGAATGTATTCCCATTTATCTCGTATCCTTTGTAAGTCAATACAGTCAAAGATGGTCCCCTGGACAACGAGTACAGCTCATCACAAACAGTGTTGTCACCTCTGAGACGTGTTTCCAACCAACTGTTGAAAGTCCTGATGTGTTCACATGTAATCCAGTCGGCACACTGCTCCGGGTGTTTGGAGCGCAGACTGTTCTTGTGTTCATCGACATACGGGGTCACCAAGGTAGAGTTCTGTAGAACTGTGTAGTGTGCTTGAGACCAAGAATACCCGTCCCTGCATATTATTGAGTCCGCTCCTAGCGTGCCTTTTCCAGTCAGTCTCCCGTCATACCGTGATTTAGGGAGACCTATCTTCTTAAGGCCAGGAATGAAGTCAACACAAAACCCAATGACATCCTCTGTTTGATGGCCCATGGAGATGCTTCCTTCTGGCCTAGCACGGTTACGGACATATTTCTTTAGGACTCCCATGAACCTCTCAAAGGGGAACATATTGTGTAGAAATACGGGGCCCAGAATGACAATCTCGTCCACTAGATGAACTAGGACGTGCGTCATGATATTGAAGAAGGATGGTGGGAACACCAGCTCGAAACTGACAAGACATTGCACCACATCACTCCTTAGCCTTGGTATGATTTCTGGATCGATCACCTTCTGAGAGATTGTATTGAGGAATGCACATAGCTTCACAATGGCTAATCGGACGTTTTTCGGTAGAAGCCCCCTCAATGCAACCGGAAGCACTTGCGTCATAATCACGTGGCAGTCATGAGACTTTAGATTCTGAAACTCTTTCTCTGGAATATTTATTATTCCCTTTATATTCGACGAGAAGCCAGTCGGGACCTTCATACTGCGAAGGCATTCAAAAAAGATTTCCTTCTCTTCTTTGGTAAGAGCGTAGCTGGCAGGACCTTCATACTGCTTTGGAGGCATGCCGTCTTTTTGTGCAAACGTTGCAGGTCCTCCCGTGCCTCAGGTGTATCTTTTGTCTTCCCATACACGCCCAAGAAGCCTAACAGGTTCACGCAAAGGTTCTTCGTCACGTGCATCACGTCGATTGAAGAGCGTACCTCTAGGTCTTTCCAGTAGGGTAGGTCCCAAAATATAGATTTCTTCTTCCACATGGGTGCGCGTCCCTCAGCGTCATTCGGAACAGCTAGTCCGCCGGGACCCTTTTCAAAGATTACGTTAAATCAGAGACCATAGCAAGTACGTGATCACCGGTACGCATGGCAGGTTTCTTCCGGTGATCTGCCTCGCCTTTGAAATGCTTGCCTTTCTTTCGACATTGATGGTTGGTCGGGAGAAATCGGCGATGGCCCAGGTACACATTCTTCCTGCATCTGTACAGGTATAAACTTTCGGTGTCAGCTAAACAGTGCGTGCATGCGTGGTATACCTTGTTTGTCTGTCCTGAAAGGTTACTGAGAGCGGGCCAATCGTTGATGGTTACAAACAGCAATGCATGCAGGTTAAATTCCTCCTGTTTGTGCTCATCCCACGCACGTACACCGTTTCCATTCCACAGTTGTAAAAGTTCTTCAACTAATGGCCTTAGGTACACATCAATGTCGTTGCCGGGTTGCTTAGGGTCTTGGATAAGAATTGGCACCATAATGAACTTCCGCTTCATGCACATCCAAGGAGGAAGGTTATACATACATAGAGTCACGGGCCAGGTGCTGTGATTGCTGCTCAGCTCCCCGAAAGGATTAACGCCATCCGCGCTTAAAGCAAACCATACGTTCCTTGGGTCACTTGCAAACTCAGCCCAGTACTTTCTCTCGATTCTTCTCCACTGCGACCCGTCAGCGGGTGCTCTCAACTTCCCGTCTTTCTTACGGTCCTTACTGTGCCATCGCATCACTTGGCATGCTCTTTGTTTCTGAACAGTCGTTTCAACCGTGGTATTATAGGAGCATACCACATCACCTTCGCAGGAACCCTCTTCCCGCGGGGCTCGCCGTCAACATCACCAGGGTCATCTCGTCTGATCTTATACCGCAATGCACCACATATCGGGCATGCGTTCAAATCCTTGCACGCACCGCGGTAGAGGATGCAATCATTAAGGCATGCATGTATCTTCTCCACCTCCAATCCTAGAGAGCATACGACATTCTTTGCTGCGTACGTACTGTCGGGCAATTCGTTATCCTTTGGAAGCTTCTTCTTCAATATTTTCAGTAGCTTCTCAAATCCTTTGTTAGGCACAGCATTCTCTGCCTTCCACTGCAGCAATTCCAGTACGGTACCGAGCTTTGTGTTGCCATCTTCGCAATTGGGGTACAACCTTTTTTGTGATCCTCTAACATGCGATCGAACTTCAGCTTCTCATTTTCACTTTCGCATTGCGTCCTTGCATCGACAATGACCCGGCGGAGATCATCATCATCGGGCACATCGTCTGGTTCCTCTTGATCTTCAGCAGCTTCCCCTGTTGCAGCATCACCGTATTCAGGGGGCACATAGTTGTCATCGTCCTCTTCTTCTTCGCTGTCTTCCATCATAACCCCTATTTCTCCGTGCTTGGTCCAAACATTATAGTGTGGCATGAAATCCTTATAAAGCAGGTGGGTGTGAAGGGTTTTCGAGTCAGAGTAAGACCTCGTATTCCCACAGCTAGGGCATGGACAGCACATAAAACCATTCTGCTTGTTTGCCTCAGCCACTTCGAGAAAATCATGCATGCTCTTAATGTACTCGGAGGTGTGTCTGTCACCGTACATCCATTGCCGGTTCATCTGCGTGCATTATATATAATTATGTGTGTCAAAAGTAAAAAAATTAGACAAGTATCTATGTAAAGTAAGATTTTTTTTTCAGAAAGAAGATAAGAACAAGAGGCTCACCACGGTGGTCCCGGCGACGAGATCGGCGCGGGCAATCGACGGCGGCAAAGACGGGAACGAGCGTGACGGACCGCTAATATAAACCTAGACAAATCTCGGGAAAAATGGAGCTCGGAGGTCGAGCTTCGAGAGGAGAAAACTTAACTAGTGTGGCTCGGACATTTCATCGAACACCTCATGTGCATAGGAGGTGAGCTAGAGCACCCAATGCCCTCCCCCTCGCCGGCCAGCAAAAAACACAACACTGTGGAGTGCTCTGCTCGCCGGCGATGGGGTATATATATAGGCAACTCATTTGTCCCGGTTCGTGGATGGAACCGGGACTAAAGACCTTCCTTCTATCCCGGTTCCTGCCACGAATCGGGACCAATGGTTGTGGGCCAGGAGCGAGGCCCATTGGTCCCGATTCGTGCCAAGAACCGGGACAAATGGGCCCAGACGAACCGGGACCAATGCCCACGAGGCCTCGGCCGGCCCCCTGGGCTCTCGAACCGGGACAAATGCCTTCATTGACCCGGTTCGTAGCAGAACCGGGACTAATGAGCTGGTCAGGCCCGAACGAAAACTCTTTTTTCTACTAGTGTACGGACGACAATGTATAGACGATTTGTGGACGACGTGTCGCCGGAGCCTTTCATCGTGTCTCCTGTGTACAGGAGAACCATTGGATCAACTGTCGTTCACCAATCATCCCGTGAATTATCATCCGCAAAGGAGTTCCGGTGTTGGTTTTGCAACTCCCAATAAAACTACTCCCAATATACTACATAGTAAGACATGTGGGCTTGACGTGTCATTGGGTCAAATTTACTTATTTCTACGTGTAAAAAAATATTATTTATTTCCTTCAAATATCTCCATTTCTCCTATCTTTTCGCGTCAGTGTGGTGGTTCCCGAGCTCCACCTGTGGTGGCCGGGCAGAGCAGGGGTGGCCACGAGTGACTGCGAGTGAGCGCGGCCTGGTGGCAAGAGCTGCGAGAGGGCATATCAGCGCATTGATGGCCGAGCTGAGCGCGTGGCCGACGGGCTGGGCGGGAGCAAGGGCAAGGACGTGGACAGTTGTTCGACGGGATGTATCTGGTGCACCCAGGCAATTAGTGCTACCGGTGCACCGGTCGTCAGTTGCACATTCAAAAATGTTCGAAAAAATCCGGAAAAAATTAGTGCATTGACACAACATGAATGTATGTTGTCACAAAAATTTAGATCAATATTCGAAACATTGCTCGAGATACAAAAATAATAAATTTGACACTGAATAATACATAACACAAGTTGGGCTTCAGTTTTGGCCCATTAGCACATTGACGTCAAATTTGTCAATTTTGTATCTTGACCATTGTTTTGATTTTTGATTTGAATTTTTGTAACAAGATAGATTGATGTTGTATCGATACATTAATTTTTTTTCATATTTTTTAAAACATTTTTAAATGTGCAACGTGGTCCGGTGCACTGGTAGCACCAATTGCCTTGGTGCACCAGATATGTTCCCGTTGTTCGACAGCGGTGGGGAGAGCGATAGGGGGTGGTGGAGCAGAGATGGCAGCCATGTGCGGCAGGGACGGGCCAGCGGCACCAAGGCCGGAGCGAGTGGGGAAGGAGACGTGAAATTTCCATTGACTCGCTCCCTCCGCAGGTTCGAAATTATTGAAGGATTTGCATCTCCTCCTCTATAAAGGAGGTGAGGTTGGGTGTTTTTTGTGATCCCGGAGAATGAAGAGATGAAGAACCTGACGGGTGGCCCCAGAGCCCATCTTAATGGTTTACATAGCGGTCTAAGTATTGGTGCCACATCAGCACTTACATGCAGGCTCAATCTCCCATAATTGTGCGCTCGGTTTTAACCAAGTGAGCGGTCAATTTTTTGTGAGAAAATTAGGGAGCCGGATCCCCTGACGTACGGCCCCCTGCCGTTGGGCCGTTGACGGGTGGGTCCGGGCCCACACGTCAGTGTGTGGGCCGTACGTCAGACGAGCCGCGTCTGAAAATTAGGCGCAATATGGTAGATTTTTGTGAAGCAGTTTCAAGGTGATGGTTTTTTTTTCCTGTTCTAACCGGCGGTTTTGTGATATTTCTCCTCACAAAATGTTAGATACTGCCACTAAAATTGAAAATTAGCTTTCTCTCGAATTATTAGTTATATTTGTCTTGGATGTGCCTCCTTGTCGACGGCGACTACACGTGGCGTTTGATGTTTCATCACCGATTAACAGTCGCTGTATATTACGTTGAGTGCCAACAATTGCCGGTGACATGATTGCTTGAACAAGTCCGTATTACTAGCCAGCGGATAATCGATTCTGATAGTGTTCTCCCATGTAATGCTTTTCAATAATCTGAGACGTGAAGAAGAGTTTGCTTCTTTGTTTAATCTGGTCAAAGATTGCAACCGACCAGGTCACATCTCACATGTTCTAAAAAAAAGGTCACATCTCACATGCGACGCAAGTCACGCCCCAATTAAACAATGCGCACACGTATGTACCGCGCTGCACCGCAATGATATAAATTTATCTGAACATTTTGGACAATATAAAAGTTTTTGTTTTTATTTTGTTCGCAGTTCGATTTGCTGGGACATGCCTTTGCCCCATTGTTGCTCTGTTAATATATATGAATGAACAATCATACTCTCCCCCTAAGAAATAATCCGTTTCTATCAAGAAATTAAGCATGATGTTTTGGAGACGACTTCGGTCAAACATTCACTATGAATACCATTTTAGTTATTTCTATTAGATACAGGATGCAGTCTTTGTCCAAAGGCGGTCTAGGGTTCGCCTCCGCCGATAGATCATCAACCTCCTCCTCATATGCCGGTGGGGGTGTGCTGAGAGGCCCCGATCTACCAGTGGGAGCTGTAGTTTCTCCCTCTTGGCGTGAAATAAAATATTTTTGCCTCGTCCTAGTTCCGGCGATGCTTACTTGTATCGTCGGGAGGTGTGTGGAAGATGGGTTGTCCTCAGACCTAGTTCTTCGAGCTGGCAGTTTTTTGTTTCCAGGTTTGTCTGACAGCGCTATCCTTTGTCTCCAGTTCTGACCGACGAAAGGTTGACCAATTTCGGTCTCGTCGGAGAGGGCATCATGTTTGTGTTCCCCGGCTCCGTTTGGCCGGAGCTATGTTGTTTCTTCCCTGGGGAGGCGATTTGCTACGCAAGTCGCGTTTATTGGTGTCTTGTGTTCTCCCACTCTGTCTGGCCAAAATTGGGTGTTCTACAGATCATCCTAGTTGTTTCTTCTCTGGTGCGGCATTTTGCTAATTGGTTGCGGTAGTCAGCGTCTTATGATACACACAGATGACTTCTCTACAACTACTTCTACAAGCTCTTGGATTAAACAAGTTTGCCACTAAGACAAACGCCTAGACACGAAACGAGTTGCTCACGACGCATCACCGGTGGATGCAGGAGGAAGAAAACTTCGGCGTCCAAAGGATTTGGATCATTCTTCAGTTTCTGCAACGGTGTTTTTTTATGGTTTTGTGCTACCTAATATTTGGCGTTTGACCTTATTCGCAACAATTGCCTTGATTTTTTTTGTAGAAGTATTTGTATACTTAACACAAATGAGTGGTTGCATCTTTAAGATCTTGTCAAGGCTAAAATGTCATGTCCTATTGACAGAGTTATTAGTTTTCAAAGTCCTATCCTAGTGAATCAAAATACGCCTTGTATTTCAAATGAAGATACCGGCATAAGTCTAGTTTTCCATAGGCATTTTTCAGTCATGCCACCGAGTTATATTACATTTAAGTTGAGCCTTGGGAAACTAACCCCGGTGATTTTTCTTTCTTTTCGGAAGACTAGGCAAAATTTGGGTTTCTTTGACTCGCACACATTAATAGGAAAATCACATGATTCGATTGACACGTGCTCTTCAATCATATAGGGTTAGAAGCTACTTCCTCCGTCCCATAATATAAGATCGTTTTGCATGCATTTGGATGTAGCAAGAGGTTTGATGGGATCAACTCAAAAAAAACAGCAAGAGGTTTGATTGAGTGGAAATTTTCTTCCAAAACAGTTTTCACGTCGCAAAAGGATTTTCTTTCGAAAAATCCCCAAGGATCAGTTTGCACGACGCGGCAGTGGGTGTAAAAGCAGGCAAAAAAAAAAAAAAAGAGAAGAAGAGGGGAATCCATTTGCATCGTGTAGCGAGGGCGGTTCCCCTAGTATGCAGCAGGCAGGGAATCGCAACAGCCTCTACTGATACGGTACCGATCGCATTCGAATATCGTATCGCTGCCGCATCACCGATCAGATCGATTATCCCGAAAGCGCGTAGCGAACAGAAAAAGAAAAGAAAAAAGATGCGGCGTGACCGGGCGCGTTGATCATGCCGACGGTCGAGCTCGAGCAGAGGGTCAAGGCGCGCACGGAAGGGATTTATTATAGGGCCGTGTACGCGCCGGCTACGCATGAACCTGACCGCGGCCACTGGTTTGTTGGCAGCTGGCGAAAGCGACCATGACCCGGCACGGCACGCCACCCGCCGCCGTCCGACGGGCTGGATCAGGGTGCGAGGGGCACGGCCCTTGTGGAGAGACAGAGAGCAATGGGGGCCCAAACTGCTGTGGCTGTCTGGCCGAGCCCATTCAACTCAAAAACAAAGCTTGTTAACATCTGATATGACGGCTGAGCTCCGACGTAAGCCTGGAGAGACCGGATTATCCTGGGACTTATTATTTGGAGAGTTGTCTTACATGGATATTTTTTTTCTTTGGTTAACGCATCCGGATGGGTGCATATGACGTGTGTGGATTCTATGTCAATAATTTAACAAATCAAATATGCGTCGTATGTCACTAAAAGTGCATTTTGTCAAATATGAAACATATTTGATTAGTCAAATTACCGACTTAAAAGCAGGCTCACACCCGGTCAAGGAGCCCCGAATTGGGGCTCTTTGCGCGAGTTAAAAGGCTGGCGCTCGCACGGTTGATCGCATGGGCCGGCCCACCAGCATGCTCCCTCGCCCGAAAAAATGCCAAACGATTGCTCGCTCCCTTGAAAAAAAACAATTCCATCTACATTTATATGCACGAATCATTGCTCATTTGCCCAAATAACAGCGACTGATGACCCATCATATGACGGTTGCCCAGTTGACTGGTGAAACCGTTCAATTTATGAAAAGAACATAAAATCCAAAATATCACAAAAAATTTAAAAACAAATTCGTGAATTCAAAAAAGTTCACGCATTGAAAAATATCATGAATTCAAAGATTTAAAGAAAGTTCATCATTTTTGAAAAAACAAATCACTGATTTTGAAAAAAATATTGGTTTTTTAAAAAGTAAGAAATTTGCAAAATAGATCAAATTTTTTAAAAAGTACTCTTGTTTTGGAAAATAGTTCATCGACTTTTTAAAAAATCATTATTTTTAAAAACAAAATCATGAACTTGGAAAAAAATTCTTCAATTTTTCAAAAACCAAATAATGAAAAATACAGAATAAAAAAAGAAAAAGAAAAAAGAGAAGCAATAGAAAAGGAAGAAAAAACCAAATAAGACCTGTCCAGGAAAGACGAAAATTGAAAGGAAAAAAACGAATAGGAAGCTTCCCAAAACAGGGAAGAGGTCTCTCCCCGTTGCACTCTTAGATGGCCCGTTCGAAGGGGCTTCCACAATTGTCTACCCTGCCATTGGGGATCCAGCTACGTTGGAAGCCATGGCAGTTAGAGAGGGTCTGGCTCTCTCTACAGATCTTTACAACCATCAGGTCCAAGTTACCTCAGATTGCAATAACGTAGTAGATGAAGTCAAGGAGGGAAACTGGTCGAACTATGGTGCAATCATTCGTGAAATCGGAGTGGGTGTCAGTTTCTTCACTACATGTAAATAGTTCACGAATTTAGGAGCTCAAATTTTGAGGCTCACAATCTAGAGAAGTGTGCTTTAAATTTAGGGCCAGGCCGCCATGTTTGGTTAGGTCAGGCCGATGACCTTGTTTTCATCCCTGTAAACATTGTGATGAATTAATAATGCTTCACGAGATTGTCTAAAAAAGAAGTTAATGAAATGAACGTTAACGGATGTTGAAGGTGCCGAATAGGAAATGCCCCCGATGCACCCGTCCGCATGGAGTGCAAAACTTCAAACATGGCGGGGCAGTCACTAGTGGCGTCCCATCCTAATGGGTCACGAACGAAAACATTGATATATATATAATTTTATTTATCTATACAAAATGAACTTTTCTACATTACATATCACCTATGGGAAATTACAAGGTTGTCCGCACCTCTAGCTAGTCACTCAACTGGGACCTATTGAGCAGTCAAAAACACAATTAGTTCACACCGGGAAGGATCTTGGCGACGAGGTAAGTTTTCAAGGGCGGTAACCCATTTTCTCGTGCAAATCGCACGTGATAGTCACATGATGACTCAAGGCCCGTAACATTTTAGGAATAAAGAAAAAAAACTGAAGTCATATTTAGGGTGTTATTTGTTCAAACAATGAAATAAGGGACATTTTCGCACCAATTCCCCATATCCCCAAATGTCTTTCTATTCCCCATTGATATGAAATCCAAGTAAGCGCAGAAACATACGGACAAAACGGCTCTTATGGAGCGTGCACTCTACTTATTACACGCCCAGGAGCAAGACTAATGGAGATATCACGCGGTAAGAGCAGACATGAGGCACGCCGGAACCAGTTGGTGCCCAGGAGGACTGGTGAGTTTTACTTCTGCCAAGCACTGTCAATGGATTGCTTCACAAAAAAATCCATTATGAACCTCAAAACAAAAGAATGAAAAAAAAACAATCCACAGGAGAAAGCATTTATGGTAGACATGCTTAGCTTATATTATTACGTCGCGGCCTATCTTGTTCCACAAGAGATGCCTCTAATTAATTGTAGTACTTGACTTCTGGCCCGCGAAAAAAAAACATACTCTATCCCTGACTTGTATAATGTCGGTCTACGAAATAGCAGTAGGAGTACTCCAGTATAGTAGTGCGGTTGCATCCTCGTCAACGCTTGCTTGGTCGCACGTGGAAAGCTTTCTTAGCCTGCAAGCTACGGCCTTTTTAGTTGAAAAAGAAGGTATGATTGAGTAATAAAAATATAGTTATTCAAAGCAAAAGAAAACTATAACAAATTGTTTTTGCGAGGTAACTATAACAGATTGAAATGCCAGACGAAGAAAAACCGGGCAATGCACGTGTTGCGTGTTTGTAGAAAATAGTACTGCCATAACGTACGAATTTAGCTGATCGACCGGTGCGGCCCTTGCAGTGCTACTGGCCGCCGCTCGAAGTCGACGGGCACGCCACGACCGAAGGAAAAAGAGTCACTGTCCGTTGGATGCATATATCGGACGGCAGCAGGGGACTCGACAGGGGAAAAAGTCTCAAGCGACTGCTCGTTGGTCCAGCGCCAGCCGTCCCCGGGAGGGACGTGCCTAGCCCCGGGCATTCGGTCTTTTCGGTTTGTTCGGTTCGGTCTTTTTGGTCTTTCAATAATTCGGTCTTTCAGAATTAAAGACCGAAATAATTTTGGTCTTTTCGGTTTTTCACTATTCGGTCTTCGCTTTTTACAGTTCGGTCTTCGGTCCCGATCAAATAGACCAAATTAATATAAAACGGCGCGCATGCATGCCGCTGAACCTGAATTCTGAGAGGGAAATTGCGTACGTAGACCGCATGCCGTGTCGGTCTCAACAGGAATGAATATATTCCTCCAGCCAGCCTACGTTGATAGATATAGACGTACGATCGCTACTACTCCTAGGTTCGCTTCGACTTGTCTCTTTCTAAAAAAATGCAGTTTGACTCGATCCATCCCTGCTTTTGCTTGGCGCTTCCACGAAATTATACACTACTTAAGGAATATTTGCCAGGTCAGAGGTCCTTCTTTTGGTGAGTTTTCTTTGCCGAGCCAGGTCACAAGTCACGCGTGCAAGTCTTTCCTACTACTACCATTCCAACCCCCACCCCCTTACCCTGTCCCGTCCGCCTCGGCTGCCGTAGCTCTGCTCACCTCCCCCCAAACCGCCGACGCGTCCTCCCTCTCCCTCACAGCCATGGCGAAGCTCAAGCACCTGCCCGTGTGCTCTCTGCTGCTGGCCGTCTTGCTCCTCGCGCTCTCCTCCTTCTCCTGCAGCGCTGGCACCAACTCGACGGCCTCGGCCGGACCACTGTATGGCATCGAGTTCCCGCCGTACAACACGGCCGTCGCCGACGCCGGCTGCGACGGCAGGCTCGTGGCCGAGGAGGAGGAGCTCGCGCGCCGGGCACCCTCCCTCAAGCTCCACATGACACACCGCTCCGCCGCGGAGGGCGCGACGGGGAAAGGCTCCTTCGTCCTCGACTCGGCCAAGAAAGACGCCGCCCGCATCGGCACCATGCACGGCAGGAGGGCCGCGCTGTCCAGGAAGGGCTCGCGGCCGCGCCGGGCGCTGTCGGAGCGGGTGGTGGCCACGGTGGGGTCAGGCGTGGCGGTGGGCTCCGGGGAGTACCTGGTGGACGTGTACGTTGGCACGCCGCCGCGCCGGTTCCGCATGATCATGGACACCGGCAGCGACCTCAACTGGCTGCAGTGCGCGCCCTGCCTCGACTGCTTCCACCAGACCGGCCCCGTCTTCGACCCCGCCGCCTCCGCCTCCTACCGCAACGTCACCTGCGGCGACGCGCGCTGCGGCCTCGTCTCCCCGCCGCCAGAGTCTCCGGCGGCGCCGCCCGGGAGGACGTGCCGCAGGCCGCGGAGCGACCCCTGCCCGTATTACTACTGGTACGGCGACCAGTCCAACACCACGGGGGACCTGGCGCTGGAGGCCTTCACCGTGAACCTCACGGGCGCCGCCGGGTCGACCCGGCGCGTGGACGGCGTGGCGTTCGGGTGCGGCCACCGGAACCGCGGCCTCTTCCACGGCGCCGCGGGGCTGCTGGGGCTCGGCCGCGGCCCGCTCTCGTTCGCGTCGCAGCTGCGCGGCGTCTACGGCGGGCACGCCTTCTCCTACTGCCTCGTGGAGCACGGCAGCGCCGCCGGGAGCAAGATCGTCTTCGGCCACGACGACGCGCTGCTCGCGCACCCGCGGCTCAACTACACGGCCTTCGCCCCGGCCGCGGCCGACGCGGCGGACACCTTCTACTACGTGCAGCTCAGGTCCGTCCTCGTGGGCGGGGAGGCGGTTGACATCCCGTCGGGCACGCTGGCCGCCGGCGGCACCATCATCGACTCCGGCACGACGCTGAGCTACTTCCCGGAGCCGGCGTACCGGGCGATCCGGCAGGCGTTCATCGACCGCATGAGCCCGTCCTACCCGCTCATCGCCGGGTTCCCGGTGCTGAGCCCGTGCTACAACGTGTCGGGGGCGGAGAGGGTGGAGGTGCCGGAGCTGTCGCTGGTGTTCGCGGACGGCGCGGCGTGGGAGTTCCCGGCGGAGAACTACTTCATCCGGCTGGAGCCGGAGGGGGTGATGTGCCTGGCCGTCCTGGGCACGCCGCGCTCCGGCATGTCCATCATCGGCAACTACCAGCAGCAGAATTTCCACGTCTTGTACGACCTGGAGCACAACCGGCTCGGCTTCGCGCCGCGCCGGTGCGCCGACGTCTAATTAGTCCGGCCTCCGTGCGTCCATTTTGACTTGCTGATTGGGTTGATTGTTTGACCGGTAGGAGTATGTAGGCGGCTCTGCTGACTGGATGGGAAGAAGAAAGAAGGAAGCAACGGGGTTGGGTGTAGAAAGAAACTGGTTTGGATTGACGAACAAGGTCTCTCTAAAAAAAGGGAGACGTTTCGATGAACTTTTGACCGATTCGGCTGCTTGTTCGGTCGAATTTTTTGCAAGAGCTTGTTTGATTTTCGTTTTGGTGTATAGAAATGTGGACTGTGGAGACATGACATGATAAATGTATCTCGTTTTGGTGTCTCTCTTGGTGCTCCTCCGGTTACGTGTGAGCGTGATAGCTAGCGCCGATTTCTTCCTTTGCGTCGTCCGTCGATGTGTGCGTTTCTTCTTCCGGACGGCAGCTGCTCCACCGTTGTCGCACAGACGAAAGCACGGCGTGCGTGCGTGCGCCGTGCGGGCCGTATTGATTTGGGGTCAAGGGAGTAGGCGGTGCGGCGGTGGTCACACACACTCCCACCGGACCGCCGGTGTGGACGGAATGAACTGGAGCAACAGCCGTCGCTCGCTGGCTCGCCGGCCTATTGAATGAAGTGCGACGCCGGGAAGCGAAACCACGCACGCATGCAGCTGCCCTGCTAGCTGTTCACCTCACGGGTCAGTCGTGGTGGGAGCACGGCCGTCAGCGATCCGTACGTGCGAGTTGGTGACACGATGTATATTCTCAAGTGGAAGCGGCGTCCCGCTCCTCCTTCGCTCGCCTCCAGACGACGACCCGAGCCCCAACGCGTTGGTACACCTGCATAGCATCGCCACGCACCGACCCGGGCAGAGCGCTACGACGTGCTCTGCTCTGCTGCTTCATCGGTGAAACGCCCGTCGTGCTTTGCGCCCATCACATGCTCTTGCCTCGATCGGACGCACCAGCAGAGAGTACATACTACTATATACAACAACTCGTACCTACCGTCGAGCATTTCCAGGTGATTCGTACGTACGTGCACCGGAGTATGTCGTGTCTACCGAGCCGGCCGTCCGCCAACCAATCTCTAGAGGTACCAAACTGTTTTCTTTTTCTCAAATGATAATTGCCACATGTGTGGTGCCGCGAAGCACTTCGCCCTGACTTTTTTACAACTAAAGTTGCCATTTGAAAAGAATAAAATTAACCAAAAAAGTGGAACTTGACATAAAAAAGTTGTCACCCTTGCGTCACTAAATTTGTCATAAAAAATGTTCATAGTTGTCATGTGTTTGTGCCACACGCGTGACACTTATTAGGGTCTTTTTTTCACCATTAAAGAAAAAGAAAAATTGTATCTTTCCGAAGGGACCGCATATCCACCAAATACATGGATATTTTTTTGTTGGTATTGTTCACTTTTACTCGCTGCCGTTGGATCGGCAATGACCGCCCAGAGCCAGTGCTGAGATTTCGGGGCTCAGCATGAAACTAAAACCCAGGGGCCTGCAATATAAACATTAGAATAATAGTGTATTATATATGAACACATAAAGTACATCTAAACTAAAATCCATGTATAAAATAATGTATACTCTGTCCGTAAACTAATATAAGAGCGTTTAGAATACTAAAGTAGTGATCTAAACGCTCTTATATTAGTTTACAGAGGGAGTACATATTATTTACCTTAAACGGAAATACTGAATATGAACCATTCAATCCCAAAAAAGGAACAACGGGAAGCATATCTGAATTCAGGGGCCGACGCACGTTGATTTTTTTTAGGCAAACTCCGAAGCTTTTATTACGACGTCACAATATTTACATGGACGAAAGAGAGTCCGTCCGGCTGTCCCAACCAAACATGTCGGCCAGCCGGAAGAGATAAAGCATGCTTCGTGAGCTTGTGAGCCTCGATATTCGAGCTCCTAAATTCGTGGCAAAAATTACACAAAAGGAAATTTGATCTATGCTCTATTATTTCATGTATCACTACAAAAAAAATACACTTCCGTGATGATACGTGTTTGTCACAGTAGGTCACGTTTTTTGTCATGCATGTACATCCATGACGATTTTATGACAGAATCAAGATAGTCATACCTGTGCTGTCGTAAAAGTGTTCCATGACAGTGGATTTGTTTCTGTCTTTTGTTGAATCTTTTTCACGGCTCGATAGAGAATTTGATAAGCCAATGGTTTTTTCTTTACCAAAATTATTATCACGGAAGTGTCCACTTCCATGATGATAAATCGCGCGTCACAGAAGTGCTTTCGTCAAGGGTGACCGACACGTGGCATCCACCGTAACGGAACGCCGTTAAGCTATCAGGTCGGGTTTTGGATCCGACAACCCGTTAACAGCCCCGACCAATGGGGATTTTCCACGTGTAAAATCATCATTGGCTGGATGAAACCCTTGTCGGCTCACCGTTGGGACAGATGTCATCCGCTCATTGGACCGAAGGCGCCTATGATACAGCGACACGTGGCACGGCCCAACAGAGGCCCATTCCTGTGAAAAGGCCGGCCCGTTTGACTTGGTCAAAAGGTGGCGGGCCGGCCCACGGAAAGCCTGTTAACGACCTGTTCGCATATAGCCCATTTACAGCCCGCTAACCCAGGGCCCGTTACGCCCTATCCGAATTAGGCCCAGTAGCGTCATCTGGGCCGTCCAATATGATTCAGCCCATTTTAACTTCCGGCCCATGTGTGGCCCATGACTTCTTTCGGCCCATATGAGGACCTTTGTAACTCTTGGCCCATTAACGGCCCGTGGTGAAACTGGCCCGTAATGAACAGTGTATCACTTTATACCCATTAACGGCCCGTTATTCCATTGGGCCGTTTCCAGCCCAAGTTATCTTTCGGCCTTCTCAGGGCCCATTGATTCTTGGGCTCATTTGCAGAATTCGGTTACATACGGCCCGTTACTGTCATTTTCTACTTGTGGGCCAAATTCAGCCCGTCGTTACAGTCGGCCCGTTTGCGGACCGTTAATACGTTGGGCCGTTTTCATGTCAAAAAAACCCGTTGGGCTGTTTTCATAGAGTTATCAAATACGGCCTATTAACGGCCCGTTATGGTCCACGAATAGTACGACCCATGATTGGTGAAATGATGATATGCCCCGTAGAAGGCCCATGGATCCTACGGCCCGTATGAGGCCCATGGATAGTATGGCCCGTAGAAGGCCCATGGATCGTACGGCCCGTAGAAGGCCCATGGACCCTACGGCCCGTAGAAGGCCCATGGACCCTAAGGCCCGTATAGAAGGCCGATGGATCCTACGGCCGGACGAAGGCCCATGGATCATACGGCCTGCAGGAGGCCCATGGTTACAACAGTCCGTGTGTTGCCATGATTATTTTGGCCTAGTTACCAAAAATAGGCTATTGTGGCCACTAGAAAAAACAGAAAAAGAACTGCAGTGACTACAAGCAAACAACTAAACAAGACAATAAGGAAATAAATAAGCAAGCAATTAACGCTAGCCTATTACCGCTATTACACATATTACATCCACTGGGCATCAAAGTTCGCCACCAGTGCAAATATAGGGAACAAAACAGCACATTACATACACTAGCCGTCAAAATCGGCCACCAGTGCAAATAAACGCGGCAGCAAAACAAGAGCATAACTGAAACAACTTCAGAAGAGCTCAAGAAACGTTATCCTGGGTATCCACCATGCTGGCAATAAGGTTAGCAAGCTGATTAGCTTTGTCCTGTTTGGCGCTAAAATCCTCCAACGCTTGCTGTTGCACCAGAAAGTATGCATCTGAATGCTCCAGGGACTTCCGCAGTCCTTCCGCTTCTTGTCGCAGCACAGCTGATCGATGTCTTTCAGCTTGTAGTTGAGACTCAAGAAACCGAACTGATTCAGACAGTGAGTTTGAATAGCTTGTGCAAGCGGTAGTGGCCAGTAACTCGAACACTAAACCAAGACAGGACTTTGGGGTTGTCTCGCTGTCTTCAAGATAGTCTTCCTTAGCTGTTTTATCAGCTTTGTTGGAGACCAACAAGGATGTGTCACTATCCTGAACCTTATCTGCATTACTTTACCATTCACTACAGGTATCAGCTACTTTGCCGTCTGCCACGGCAGACGGCAAAGGCAAGGATGGCGGACGGCAAAGGCCTTTGCCGTCTGCCGCCGACGGCAAAAGGCTCCGGAAAAGTAGGCTACGGTAAAGAGCTTCTTTATCGTCTGCTTTTTGAAGCGGACGGCAAAGGGGCCTTTGCTATCAGCGGCTGACGGCAAAGATGCCCTCCCTTTGCCGTCTGCCAAACGCAATCTTTGCCGTCAGCCTCGTAAAATCACGGACGGCAAAGAACTTAGTAAATATTAAAAAAAAAACGTTCGGTGAGCAGCCTGTCCGGCGTCCTGCGTTTGGCGTGTCCGGTGCCCGGCGAGCAGTACTCCAACAATACAAACCGACGAGAGGAATGAACGGACGACGATAAACACTAAAGTACCATCAACACTTGCTCCAAGAATCGACGAATGAATTTCACAATACATTACCCACAAACACTACAGTATACACGAACAAATTACAAGAGATTTGATTTAACGAGGAGCTCCAATCCGCCCGCGGCTGCGCCGGAGCTCACCATGCTCATCCGGGCGCTGGATCCGGTTGCGACCCCTCCCTTCGATGAGGGCCAGCACCCAGCACCCTTGGTTGCGGGCAGAGCTGCCGCAGGCCGTCGGTGCTCGAGGTGGGAGGTGGTGCGGCGTCGAGGTATCGGGCCGGCAGGGGCAAACGGGGACCGGGCCAGGCACGGCGGCGTCGAGGGCGAAGAGAGAAGGGGCTGGCACCGGCGGGCGAGGTGGTGGCCGGAAGGGGCAATGGGGGCTGGGGCCGGCGGGGGCAAAAGGGGACGGGGCCGGGCACGGCGGCGTCGGGGGCGAAGAGAGAAGGGGCCTGCGCCGGCGGGCGAGGTGGTGGCCGAAAGGGGGCGATGGGGGCCGGGGCCGGCGGGGGCAAATGGGGATGGGGCCGGGCACGGCGGCGTCGAGGGAGAAGAGAGAAGGGGCCGTGCCGGCGGGCAAGGTGGTGGCCGGAAGGGGGCGACGGGAGCCGGGGACGGCGGCCGGCTGGGGCGACGAGAGGCGGGGAGCAGAGGCGTACGAGAGAGAAGGGAGACAGATCGTGGTGGGGGTGGCTCTCAGGAGCATAAGGGAGAGAGAGAGTGGGTGGTGGGGGCGTGGGATGGGCCGCATCAGTTTTGCGTTGTGGAGATGCATGTGTGGAGCAGATCATGCCATGTCATCGATCCGTGTGATCGATCCATGTGATCGATCCGCGTGGTGTGCTTTCTCACTGGCCATTAGGTTGTCCTTGTAAGCCCGCCACCCACTCTCTTTGCCGTCAACTAGCAGACGGCAAAAGTTCTTTGCCGTCCGCTAGCAGACGGCAAAGATACGGCTGAAGGCAAACCCTGTCTTTGTCGTCCGCTTTCTGGTGGCTGATGGCAAATCCTTCCTTTGCCGTCCGCTGGCTGACAGCAAAGAGTCGGCAGACGGCAAATAAGCAAATTCCAGTAGTGATTGCTTAATGAGGCACTCTTCCCCAATATTCTGTCAGCATTCTAAAAGAAGAAACAAGCAGACACATAACAAGTTTAGCATGTACTAGTATATGAAACTCATTTCGGTGAACCAGTTCATTAGTAAGGTGGACAGGATTAAACTACCAAGTCTTCTATTGCCAAGTACTAGTACATAATAAAAGCATCAAACAAACATATATCTATGTCCTATGGTCACTGCATTGTCTTGCCAAATCAAAATAGAGACACGGTTCAAATCATATCAGTTCAAGACAAAGCAACAGTGAAAGAATACAAAGCGTGGGAAACTACACGGCACAACAAGATTTCAGATGGGTACCACGGGTCTACATGTACAACAACACTACTGGCTCTGTTGTGATGCTAGTAATGTGCATGATATGAAAGTCAAATGTATACACAATTGAAATTGAAATCAACAGAGCTATTGATAAGACCAAACCTGTTAAAGAAACATGCGTGAACATACCTGCTGTGCCATTGGAGTTTCGATCGGATCCTTCAATTTAAAAATAAGTTTGTATGAGTAAATACAGTGATACAAGAGCAAAACAATCATAGTTAAAAAAGGCGCGCCTAAGCGAGCGCTTAAGCGCGCCTAGGCTCTAGGCGTTGGCAAAACGCATTGCGCATAACTACGCATAATCTGTGCATAACTGCGCATAAGCATGCGCTTTGGTCAGTAAAGCGCAAGGCGGTGGCAAAACGCACAATTAACGCCTAGCGCTTTTTTGAACTATGATAGCAATGGAATCTTAAATTAGAACAGTTGTTCTTCAGGTTTAGGCACTTGTTCTACATGAACAGAGTACAGTAAGACGCAAGAATATAATACTTAAAAATAGAAAATGAGCTCATAGACCTTACCACATTCTTGGTTCGGGACCAGTACAGAACAAGGCGTTCCCAGTCATCGTCCAGTAAATGTGTCTCAGGAGAACGTAAGGGAATTTGATGAGTTTCTTTGCCGGTGAAGTACGTTTTCTTCAGGTAATTCCGATACTGCCACCAAGCAATCTTGAAGATAGCAGAGGTATTAGCACAGGTTACCTCATCCTAAGTTTCCAAATCGGTCCTTCTCTATGGAGAAAAATGGGAAAATTTGATGTATTATAACCATCATGGAGGTAGGATGTATGGGACGAAGCAAAGTAATTGTCATGAATAACATTACTTACACATAACTCTTGGACAAACAGCTGCAACTGGCATTTTCCTTCATCTTCAGTATAATATTTTCAAGATGGGAAGATACGCACATACGATTTAACAACATCAAATGCGATAGATGCTAAACTACGACTAGCTGGTTGTGCTTCCTCCACAGGAATAGGCGTACTAACTGGTGGAGTTGGGGTTCGCCGTGATAGTACTGGCCCTTTGGGCACTGGAGCTGCCTTACTAACTACTCTTGTTTGGGAGCTCTATGGTGGAGATGGTGCTGTGTCAACATGAACTGGGTTACTATCGGCTGGGGTTGGGGTTAGATTGGGTGAAGCTGGTTCTCTGTCCATCGCAGTAGGGGTACAATCTGCGAGAGTTTGGGTTATGTGTGGTAGGGCTGGTTCTTGTGCATGTACAACCGGGGTGCTATCTCCACCAAGAGGTAGCACTGTGTTATTTGAAGACCGTGTTTTTAGTCCGCTAGATACTGGCATCACCCGCTCCAATTCAAATGGCTGATAAACAGGAAACATAGTTGAATGTACAGACATTGTATGAGAGACAGATGCAATAGATAGTGTGGAAAAAAGAGGGCATGAAATAGTTGACATGTATATTGTTTAACTAAAACGGATAGCATGACATAATTTCACATATATGATGTCTATCTAAACTGGATAGCATAGCATAACATAATTCAAAGATATGATGAATAACTAAACAGGATCGCATGACATAATTCACCTAAATGTTATCTAAGTAATCAGGATCGCATCATTTAATTCACATATGTGATTTATATGCTAAACAGAGGGCATTCGATATGATGTCTGAACTAAGAACATGGTGTTGAATATTGTGTATATGATGTCTAAAAGATGCAATGCAAGACACCGTATGCATGATATGAGCAGTATAACCGTGCCAAGTTAGAGCATACACCTCAGTGGGGGAATAGGACTGGTCATCTGTCTCTGAATCCATCTCCGAGGAGCTATCGGGACCCAACAAGAGATCTGCTTCGACAGGTAGCACTGTCTGCTCTGAAGGCCTTGTTTTCACTCCAGATTTTTCCATCTCCCACCCAAATGGCTGATTCACAGGAAGAGTAGTTTAATGTACAAACATTGTCGGCAATTGGAAATGTAATGAAGAAAAGGATGGGCAAGATATCATTCAAATATATGATGCCTGGTTAAACAGGATGGCATTGCACATTTCACATATATTATGGCTGGCTAAAAGACATGAGACTGCATAATTCTCATATATGATATAGAAACTAAACAGGTGGCATTACAGAACATGTCTAAACTAAGCAGATGACATATATGATGTCAAAAGTAGGCACTGCAAGGCAACATATGCATGATATGGCTAACATCATCATGCCAAAGTAGAGCAAACACCTTGGGGGGTAAATAGGAGTGGTCAGCGGCGTCTGAATCCGCCTCAGAACAGATATCTTCCTCTAGATTACAATCTGGAGAGGGGTGGGGAGGGTTTGCCATTGAACCCATCATGGAGCGATGTCTGCATGACATTGTATTGCCGCGCAAAACTCTTCTCTTTTTCTCTACATGTTCAGCATGACTGTGTACAATATCTGACATGAATACGAAAAAAATATGGTGAGATTATGTAAAGAGAGCATGCAAAAATTTAGAGTGATGGTAACAACCAGTGGATCGATGTTTTTCCGTTGAACCAAAATAGCCCTAATGGATCGACGTGAATGTATAGTAATAAGTGATGCAACAAGTGTACAACCTCTTTGCCGTAGCCGTGTCAACCTCAGCATCATTGGGTTGGTCGCTGAAGCAGTTGAGGCAGAGGTGGCTGTCGGAGGTGTGGAGGAAGATCTGAGGAAACTGTAGACGGCGTCCAGGGCACTGCTCTGTTGTGATGGATCGTTCTGTCGTTGGAGCAGCTCCGGTGAGCCGTAAGACGTCAAGGCTGAAGCAGCACAAGACAGACATCGTCAATCTCAAGTGGGATTCTAATAGCATCTCCAATAGATGATGCAAATGTTAGAAATATGCCCTAGAGGCAATAATAAATTGGTTATTATTATATTTCCTTGTTCATGATAATCGTTTATTATCCATGCTAGAATTGTATTGATAGGAAACTCAGATACATGTGTGGATACATAGACAACACCATGTCCCTAGTAAGCCTCTAGTTGACTAGCTCGTTGATCAATAGATGGTTACGGTTTCCTGACCATGGACATTGGATGTCGTTGATAACGGGATCACATCATTAGGAGAATGATGTGATGGACAAGACCCAATCCTAAGCCTAGCACAAGATCGTGTAGTTCGTTTGCTAAGAGCTTTTCTAATGTCAAGTATCATTTCCTTAGACCATGAGATTGTGCAACTCCCGGATACCGTAGGAATGCTTTGGGTGTACCAAACGTCACAACGTAACTGGGTGGCTATAAAGGTGCACTACAGGTATCTCCGAAAGTGTCTGTTGGGTTGGCACGAATCGAGACTGGGATTTGTCACTCCGTGTAAACGGAGAGGTATCTCTGGGCCCACTCGGTAGGACATCATCATAATGTGCACAATGTGACAAGGAGTTGATCACAGGATGATGTGTTACGGAACGAGTAAAGAGACTTGCCGGTAACGAGATTGAACAAGGTATCGGGATACCGACGATCGAATCTCGGGCAAGTAGTATACCGATTGACAAAGGGAATTGTATACGGGATTGATTGAATCCCCGACATCGTGGTTCATCCGATGAGATCATCGTGGAACATGTGGGAGCCAACATGGGTATCCAGATCCCGCTGTTGGTTATTGGCCGGAGAACGTCTCGGTCATGTCTGCATGGTTCCCGAACCCGTAGGGTCTACACACTTAAGGTTCGATGACGCTAGGGTTATAGGGAATAGATATACGTGGTTACCGAATGTTGTTCGGAGTCCCGGATGAGATCCCGGACGTCACGAGGAGTTCCGGAATGGTCCGGAGGTAAAGATTTATATATGGGAAGTCCTGTTTTGGTCACCGGAAAAGTTTCGGGTGCTATCGGTAACGTACCGGGACCACCGGGAGGGTCCCGGGGGTCCACCAGGTGGGGCCACCGGCCCCAGAGGGCTGCGTGGGCCATTTGTGGGAAGGGACCAGCCCCTGGGTGGGCTGGTGCGCCTCCCACAAGGGGCCCAGGGCGCAGGAAGGGGGGGAAGGGGGAAACCCTAGGCTCAGATGGGCCTAAGGCCCACCTAGTGGTGCGCCCCCCTCTCTCCCCCCTTGGCCGCCCCCCAAGATGGATCTAGGGCTGGACACACCCCTTGGGGGGGGGAAACCCTAGATGGGGGTGCAGCCCCTCCCCCTCCCCTATATATAGTGGGGGTTTTGGGGCTGCCATACACATGAGAACATCTCTCTCTTGGCGCAGCCCTACCCCTCTCCCTCCTCCTCTCCCGCGGTGCTTGGCGAAGCCCTACAGGATTGCCACGCTCCTCCATCACCACCACGCCGTCGTGCTGCTGCTGGACGGAGTCTTCCCCAACCTCTCCCTCTCTCCTTGCTGGATCAAGGCGTGGGAGACGTCACCGGGCTGCACGTGTGTTGAACGCGGAGGCGCCGTGGTTCGGCGCTTAGATCAGAATCAACCGCGATCTGAATCACTACGAGTACGACTCCTTCATCCGCGTTCTTGCAACGCTTCCGCATCGCGATCTACAAGGGTATGTAGATGCACTCCCCTTCCCCTCGTTGCTAGATAACTCCATAGATTGATCTTGGTGATGCGTAGAAAATTTTGAATTTCTACTATGTTCCCCTACAGTGGTATCAGAGCCAGGTTTATGCGTAGTTTCTATGCACGAGTAGAACACAAAGTAGTTGTGGGCGTCGATTTTGTCAATTTACTTGCCGTTACTAGTCTTATCTTTATTCGGCGGCATCGTGGGATGAAGCGGCCCGGACCGACCTTACACGTACACTTACGTGAGACAGGTTCCACCGACTGACATGCACTAGTTGCATAAGGTGGCTAGCGGGTGTCTGTCTCTCCCACTTTAGTCGGATCGGATTCGATGAAAAGGGTCCTTATGAAGGGTAAATAGAAATTGGCATATCACGTTGTGGCTTTTGCGTAGGTAAGAAACGTTCTTGCTAGAATCCCATAGCAGCCATGTAAAACATGCAACAACAATTAGAGGACGTCTAATTTGTTTTTGCAGGGTATGCTATGTGATGTGATATGGCCAAAAGGATGTGATGAATGATATATGTGATGTATGAGATTGATCATGTTCTTGTAATAGGAATCACGACTTGCATGTCGATGAGTATGACAACCGGCAGGAGCCATAGGAGTTGTCTTGATTTATTGTATGACCTGCATGTCGATGAGTATTACTTTACTTTATTGCTAAACGTTAGCCATAGTAGTAGAAGTAATAGTTGGCGAGACAACTTCATGAAGACACGATGATGGAGATCATGGTGTCATGCCGGTGACGAAGGTGATCATGCCGCGCCTCGAAGATGGAGATCAAAGGCGCAAGATGATATTGGCCATATCACGTCACTTTATGATTTGCATGTGATGTTTATCTGTGTACATCTTATTTGCTTAGAATGACGGTAGCATAAATAAGATGATCCCTCACTAAAATTTCAAGAGACGTGTTCCCCCTAACTGTGCACCATTGCGAAGGTTCGTTGTTTCGAAGCACCACGTGATGATCGGGTGTGATAGATTCTAACGTTCGAATACAACGGGTGTTGACGAGCCTAGCATGTACAGACATGGTCGGGGAACACATGCGAAACATTTAGGTTGACTTGACGAGCCTAGCATGTACAGACATGGCCTCGGAACACAAGAGATCGAAAGGTCGAACATGAGTCGTATAGTAGATGCGATCAACATTGAGATGTTCACCGATGATGACTAGTCCGTCTCACGTGATGATCGGACACGGCCTAGTTTGACTCGGATCATGTATCACTTAGATGACTAGAGGGATGTCTATCTGAGTGGGAGTTCATTAAATAATCAGATGAACTAAATTATCATGAACATAGTCAAAAGGTCTTTGCAGATTATGTCATAGCTTACGCTTTAGTTCTACTGTTTAAGATATGTTCCTAGAGAAAATTTAGTTGAAAGTTGATAGTAGCAATTATGCGGACTGGGTCCGTAAACTGAGGATTGTCCTCATTGCTGCACAGAAGGCTTATGTCCTTAATGCACCGCTCGGTGTGCTGAACCTCAGCGTCATCTGTAGATGTTGCGAAACATCTGGCATACACGTTTTGATGACTACGTGATAGTTCAGTGCGTAATGCTAACGGTTTAGAATTGTGGCACCAAAGACGGTTTTGAAACGCCGCAGAACATATGAGATGTTCCGAGGACTGAAATTGGGATTTCAGACTAGTGCCCACGTCAAGAGGTATGAGACCTGTGACAAGTTTCTTAAGCCTGCAAACTGAGGGAGAAAAGCTCAATCGTTGAGCATGTGCTCAGATTGTCTGAGTACTACAATCACTTGAATCGAGTGGGAGTTAATCTTCCAGATGAGATAGTGATGGTTCTCCATAGTCACTGCCACCAAGCTATTAGAGCTTCGTGATGAACTATAATATATCAGGGATAGATATGATGATCCTTGAGCAACTCGCGATGTTTGACACCGCAAAAGTAGAAATCAAGAAGGAGCATCAATTGTTGATGGTTAGTAAAACCACTAGTTTCAAGAAGGGCAAGACAAAAGGGATACTTCATGAAACAGCAAATCATTTGCTGCTCTACTGAAGAATCCCAAGGTTGAACCCAAACCCGAGACTAAGTGCTTCTGTAATGAGGGGAACGGTCACTGAAGCAGAACTACCCTAGATACTTGGTAGATGAGAAGGCAGGCAAGGTCGACAGAAGTATATTGGATATACATTATATGTGTACTTTACTAGTACTCCTAGCAGCACCAGGGTATTAGATACCGGTTCGGTTGCTAAGTGTTAGTAACTCGAAATAAAAGCTGCGGAATAAACAGAGACTAGCTAAAGGTGAGATGACGATATGTGTTGGAAGTGTTTCCAAGGTTGATGTGATCAAGCATCGCATGCTCCCTCTACCATCGAGATTGGTGTTAAACCTAAATAATTGTTATTTGGTGTTTGCGTTGAGCATAAACATGATTGGATTATGTTTATCGCAATACGGTTATTCATTTAAGGAGAGTAATGGTTACTCTGTTTATTTGAATAATACCTTCAATGGTCTTGCACCTAAAATGAATCTCGATTGCAGTGATACACATGTTCGTGCCAAAAGATATAAAATAGTAATGATAGTACCACATACTTGTGGCACTGCCATTTGAGTCATATTGGTATAGAACGCATGAAGAAGCTCCATGTAGATGGATCTTTGGACTCACTAGTTTTTGAAAAAGGTTGAGACATGCGAACCATGTCTATTGGTATATATGCATGAAGAAACTCCATGCAGATGGATCGTTTGGACTCACTTGATTTTGAATCACTTGAGACATGCAAATCATACCACATGGGCAAGATGACTGAAAGGCCTCGTTTTCAGTAAGATGGAACAAGAGAGCAACTTGTTGGAAGTAATACATTTGATGTGTGCAGTCCAATGAGTGCTGAGGCACGCAGTGGATATCGATATGTTCTTACTTCACAGATGATTTGAGTAGATGCTGAGAATATTTACTTGATGAAACACAAGTCTGAATTATTGAAAGGTTCAAGTAATTTCAGAGTGAAGTTGAAGATCGTCGTGACAAGAGGATAAAATGTCTATGATATGATCATAGAGATATCTGAGTTACGAGTTTGGCACACAATTAAGACATTGTGGAAAGTGTTTCACAATTAATACCGCCTGGAACACCACAGTGTGATGCTGTGTCCGAACATCATAACTGCACCCTATTGGATATGGTGCATACCATGATGTCTCTTATCGAATTACCACTATCGTTTATGGGTTAGGCATTAGAGACAACCGCATTCACTTTAAAAGGGGCACCACGCAATTTCGTTGAGACGACACCGTTTAGAGAAACCTAAGTTGTCATTTCTTAAAAGTTTGGGGCTGCGATGCTTATGTGAAAAAGTTTCAGGCTGATAAGCTCGAACCCAAAGCGGATAAATGCATCTTCATAGAATACCCAAAACAGTTGGGTATACCTCCTATTTCAGATCTGGAAGCAAAAGTAATTGCTTCTAGAAACGGGTCCTTTCTCGAGGAAAAGTTTCTCTCGAAAGAATTGAGTGGGAGGATGGTGGAGACTTGATGAGGTTATTGAACCGTCACTTCAACTAGTGTGTAGCAGGGCACAGGAAGTTGTTCCTGTGGCATCTACACCAATTGAAGTGGAAGCTTATGATAGTGATCATGAAACTTCGGATCAATTCACTACCAAACCTCGTAGGACGACGAGGATGCGTGCTACTTCAGAGTGGTACGTGATCCTGTCTTAGTTATCATGTTGTTAGACAATACTGAACCTACGAGCTATGAAGAAGCGATGGTGGGCCCATATTCCGAAAAATGGTTAGAAGCCATGAAATCCGAGATAGGATCCATGTATCAGAACAAAGCATGGACTTTGGTGAACTTGCCCGATGATCGGCAAGCCATTGAGATAAATGGATCTTTAAGAAGAAGACGGACATGGACGGTAATGTTACCGTCTATGAAGCTCGACTTGTGGCAAAGAGTATTTTCACAAGTTCAAGGAGTTGACTACGATGAGATTTTCTCATCCGTAGCGATGCTTAAGTCCGTCGGAATCATGTTAGCATTAGCTGCATTTATGAAATCTGGCAGATGGATGTCAAAGCAAGTCTCCTTACCAGTTTTCGTAAGGAAAGGTTGTATGTGATACAATCAGAAAGGTTTTGTCGATCCTAAGGATGCTAAAAGGTATGCTAGGTCCAGCGATCCTTCCATGGACTAGAGCTAGCATCTCGGAGTCAGAATATACGCTTTGATGGAGTGATCAAAGTTTTTGGGTTTATACAAAGTTTGTTAGAAACTTGTATTTACAATAAAGTGAGTGGGAGCGCCACAACATTTTTGATAAGTATATGTGAATGACATATTGTTGATCCGAAATGATGTAGAATTTCTGGAAAGCATAAAGGGTTGTTTGAAAGGAGTTTTTCAAAGGAAGACCTGGATAAAGCTGCTTACATATTGGGCATCAAGATCTATAGAGATAGATGAAGACGCCAGATGATACTTTCAAAGAATACATACCGTGACAAGATTTTGAAGGAGTTCAAAATAGATCAGAAAAGAAGGAGTTCTTGGCTGTGTTACAAGGTGTGAGTATTGAGTAAGACTCAAGACCTGACCACAGCAGAAGAGAGAGAAAGGACGAAGGTCGTCCCCTATGCTTTAGACGTAGGCTCTACAGTATGCTATGCTGTGTACTGCACATGAAGTGCGCGTTGCCATGAGTTGGTCAAGGGGTACAATAGTGATCCAGGAATGGATCACATGACAGCGGTCGAACTTATCCTTAGTATCTAGTGGACTAAGGAATTTTCTCGATTATGGAGGTGAAAAGGAGTTCGTCGTAAAGGGTTACGTCGATGCAAACTTTGACACTAATCCGGATGACTCTGAGTAGTAAACCGGATTCGTATAGTAGAGCAGTTATTTGAAATGGCTCCAAGTAGCGCGTGGTAGTATCCACAAGATGACATAGATATTCGTAAAGCACACACGGATCTGAAAGGTTCAGACCCGTTGACTAATAACCTCTCTCACAAGCATAACATGATCAAACCAGAACTCATTGAGTGTTAATCACATAGTGATGTGAACTAGATTGTTGACTCTAGTAAACTCTTTGGATGTTGGTCACATGGTGATGTGACCGGTGAGTGTTAATCACATGGTGATGTGAACTAGATTATTGACTCTAGTGCAAGTGGGCGACTGTTAGAAATATGCCCTAGAGGCAATAATAAATTGGTTATTATTATATTTACTTGTTCATGATAATCGTTTATTATCCATGCTAGAATTGTATTGATAGGAAACTCAGATACATGTGTGGATACATAGACAACACCATGTCCCTAGTAAGCCTCTAGTTGACTAGCTCGTTGATCAATAGATGGTTACGGTTTCCTGACCATGGACATTGGATGTCGTTGATAACGGGATCACATCATTAGGAGAATGATGTGATGGACAAGACCCAATCCTAAGCCTAGCACAAGATCGTGTAGTTCGTTTGCTAAGAGCTTTTCTAATGTCAAGTATCATTTCCTTAGACCATGAGATTGTGCAACTCCCGGATACCGTAGGAATGCTTTGGGTGTACCAAACGTCACAACGTAACTGGGTGGCTATAAAGGTGCACTACAGGTATCTCTGAAAGTGTCTGTTGGGTTGGTACGAATCGAGACTGGGATTTGTCACTCCGTGTAAACGGGGAGGTATCTCTGGGCCCACTCGGTAGGACATCATCATAATGTGCACAATGTGACCAAGGAGTTGATCACGGGATGATGTGTTACGGAACGAGTAAAGAGACTTGCCGGTAACGAGATTGAACAAGGTATCGGGATACCGACGATCGAATCTCGGGCAAGTAGTATACCGATTGACAAAGGGAATTGTATACGGGATTGATTGAATCCCCGACATCGTGGTTCATCCGATGAGATCATCGTGGAACATGTGGGAGCCAACATGGGTATCCAGATCCCGCTGTTGGTTATTGGCCGGAGAACGTCTCGGTCATGTCTGCATGGTTCCCGAACCCGTAGGGTCTACACACTTAAGGTTCGATGACGCTAGGGTTATAGGGAATAGATATACGTGGTTACCGAATGTTGTTCGGAGTCCCGGATGAGATCCCGGACGTCACGAGGAGTTCCGGAGGTAAAGATTTATATATGGGAAGTCCTGTTTTGGTCACCGGAAAAGTTTCGTGTGCTATTGGTAAAGTATCGGGACCACCGGGAGGGTCCCGGGGGTCCACCAGGTGGGGCCATCGGCCCCAGAGGGCTGCGTGGGCCAAGTGTGGGAAGGGACCAGCCCCTGGGTGGGCTGGTGCACCTCCCACAAGGGGCCCAGGGCGCAGGAAGGGGGGGAAGGGGGAAACCCTAGGCTCAGATGGGCCTAAGGCCCACCTAGTGGTGCGCCCCCCTCTCTCCCCCCTTGGCCGCCCCCTAGATGGATCTAGGGCTGGCCGCACCCCTTGGGGGGGAAACCCTAGATGGGGGTGCAGCCCCTCCCCCTCCCCTATATATAGTGGGGGTTTTGGGGCTGCCATACACATGAGAACATCTCTCTCTTGGCGCAGCCCTACCCCTCTCCCTCCTCCTATCCCGCGGTGCTTGGCGAAGCCCTGCAGGATTGCCACGCTCCTCCATCACCACCACACCGTCGTGCTGCTGCTGGACGGAGTCTTCCCCAACCTCTCCCTCTCTCCTTGCTGGATCAAGGCGTGGGAGACGTCACCGGGCTGCACGTGTGTTGAACGCGCAGGCGCCGTGGTTCGACGCTTAGATCGGAATCAACCGCGATCTGAATCGCTACGAGTATGACTCCTTCATCCGCGTTCTTGCAACGCTTCCGCATCGCGATCTACAAGGGTATGTAGATGCACTCCCCTTCCCCTCGTTGCTAGATTACTCCATAGATTGATCTTGGTGATGCGTAGAAAATTTTGAATTTCTGCTACGTTCCCCTACAGTAAAATGGATGTAAAATTAACATCACCAAAAACCACCTGACTACAACAGATGAGGTAAAAACTGTTGACTCTGAACTTAACTGTCGAAACTAAAATTTACTGTGGAATCTGAATGCTACTGTCGAAACTGAACGCAATGGTAGCAGAGAGGCACTTGACATGTAGTTTAGGGAGGGCCTGCAGTTCATCTTCAACTTGCACCCCCCCTGAGCCGCCAGCCACCACCGGCCGAACCGCCGGCCCCAGCGCCGCCTCGCCGCCCTGAAACAACTCGCCACCGCCGCCCCGGCCAGCCCTCTAGCCCCCCCGCCCCCACCCTGAACCCTAAGATAGATAGTGGGGTACCTCTCCGGCGAGCCCCCGTCCCCGCTGTGGGTGGTTCTTCCATAACTCCGGCGAGCCCCCCCAACCCCTGAAAATTGACTGACCCAAAAGTCGATTCAGTCGACTGAAGTGTGGCTTAATCAGAGCAGAGCAGTAGCACAAAGCGAGGGGGAGAGCAGCAGCAGCAGCTGGGCGAGCGAGCGATCGAGCGAGAGCCGGAGCAGCAGCAGCAGCGCGAGCGAGAGCCGGAGCAGATCCGGCTGGTATGGACGCCGCCGCCGAAGGGGCCTCGCACTGGGGGAGAGGCACCGTGGAGATGTCGCCCACGGCGCCGGCTTCAAGGTAGCCGCTCCATGGGGGTGCGGGATGGAGCACCGTCGGTGCCGGGAGGTCGAGTTAAGGAGAAGGTGCGATGCGATGAGTGTACAACCTCTTTGGTGGCGCCGAGTAGGCCTCGGCTTCGTCCGAGGAGTCGGTGAGGATGGTGCAGTTCCGGTGGAGCAGGTTAAGGCGGCGCTGTGGGGATGGAGCAGCCGCGATATACGAGGCGATCGTCGGAGCAGCTCCTTGGAGGTGGAGGCCGGGGCGGCTGAACCGGCGGGATGGCGAGATGGACGACGGATCCTCATCCGGGGAGGTGGACGAGGGACGTCGAGCTGTTGCGGTGGACGACGTCGTCGGGGAACAGGCTCCGGCTGGGAAGCGGTGACGTGGCGGACGGAGGAGGGTGGGGTTTCGCGGCTGGAGCGGAGAGGTTATGGCGGCCTGGGATTTTGAATGGCGAAAAGGGGGCGATGGGAGAGGGTGAAGCATGACATAGGGACGCGCTTGTCCAAAATGTAGGGTGTGTTACAAACGTACCCCCACCGATTTGAACTAGCGGCCCTTTTGGCTCAGGGTTAGAAGGGGGATTTTGCGTGTCGGGATTTGGCAGCTGGAGGGAGTTTTCGCGCGCGTTGTAATTTTGGGATAGCAAGGCGCGGGTTGTGAAGGCGCCAGTTTTGGGAGCATGATATCTGAATTTTCGGGATATAACAAGACGCGGGTTGAATTTTAGGGACAAGCCTAACGTGTAGTAATATTGTACTTGTACGTACCAAATCAATTCGCACTTCCCTCAACCAAAAAGAAAACAAAAAAATAAAACTATTCACACCACACAAAGAGAGAGTCTTGCCCCGTTTTACTATACAAATGCTATTCAAAGCTACTGCCTCCTTCCATCTATATAGGGCCTAATGCGTTTTTCGATGCTAACTTTGACCAAATATTAGAGCAATGATATATGACATGCAACTTACACAAAGCACACCGTTAAATTCGTCTGTGAAAGGTTCTTTCAATGATATAATTTTCACATTATGCATGTCATGTACTATTAATCTTGTCAATAGTCAAAGGCGGTCTTAAAAATCTCATTATGCCCTATATAGATGGAAGGAGGGAGTATGAATCCATGTTATGTCCGATTAAATTTTCTCGCTTGCTGTATAATGCATGTAACCTACTCATACCAACATTTTAGTGTATTCCAAATGTCTATACTACCGCTACAATTCGAACTAAATTTGAATTCGTTTCTCTATTTCAATAAGAATCTACAATCATGATTGTTGCCAACTTCAACCATCCTAGTTTCCTTGTTATCCGCCAGATATAAATCGGACGGCCTGTAATGCAGGATGGCAGGCACACCATCATCAACAACTCCGTTTTTATAAGAGTAGAGATAAAATATATTAAATATAGTATAACATGTTCATAACCACACCATGTGTATCACCGTTATATATATTCACACATGCGTCGGTTTGAAACACTATGATAAATTCTTCAAATATCCGAATTCGCTTTTTATAATGAAGTATATATGATCTCTATTCGTCTTTTACACCCACACAACCCTCTTATCTTTGTAGCTAGCGCTAACTTTCTCTTGTGCATGCACACGCCCGCATCCCTCTCACCCTCCCTCAGCATTCTCTAGCTCCATCGCACAAATTCGTCTTTTCACTTTAGGTCGTTCACCCATAGTGTGTGTAGGCCCCCCCAGCTCCTTCTTTACAGCACACATCGATCGATATGCCTCTCTAGCCAGGTGTGTCGATCTCCCAACATATACCTAGATCGACTTTAACTACCCCCCATCGATCGACGTACCTCACAAGTTATGTCTCTCCTTTCTCTAACAAAGGGCGATTGATCTTCCTATGTAGTTACGTCTGCTTACCACAACCACATCATCCCCCTCATCATTCGTGCATGCCTCCTGACCTGTCTCTCACACGCACGTGCATAGACAACAAGCAGCCATCTCCTCTCTTATTGATACCGCGGGCGTGCCCTCCGTTTGTCTAGCAAGCCTATCCCACCATTTGTTAGAAGCAACTCCACTACCACCCCCTCCAACACTCTAGCTCTGTCTCTCTCCCAACCTTATTCCTCTCCTGCACATATGCATGGATGCTGATCGATCTCCCTTAATACATGAGGCAGATCGATCTCCTTAATACATGAGGTAGGCCTCTCTCCTCCTCCACACATATACCAGCCATTGTACCTCTATAGTTAATAGGGCCTCCCTCTTTCCCCACCACACACCGATAGTCGAGCGCTGCAGGTAGGTATCCATGCCACAGAGACAAACTGCACATGTCCCATCTCACGTTCCAGTAGGCCAGCCACTCTATATCTTTGACGTGGGCACACACAAATTCGATGGCACTCTTTATCGATATCGCGCGCACACACACACACACATCATCCCTCTCTTCGATTCTATGGACACCTCAAGCCGATGATACCTCCACTCTCTTCTCGTGGATCGCCCCCTCTATATATATGTTATATCCAGGACTCTATTTCACACACATTGCATATGTTACATTTTTTGATTGACCCCCCCCCAAAAAAACTCTCAAGAACCCACACACTATATCTCTCTAGGTTTGTATCTCTCTCACACAACCCCACGTAGGTGGTGTACGTATACAAGAAGAGAATAGGTGCACCGTGCACGTACTCACGCTTCGTGCCCAGCCACACCCGCGCGGGTACACGGTGGAGCTCATTTCTGTATGAAATGGCAGCCCACGTGCTAATTTGAACGCCTGTAGCGGTTGTTTACCTAGGGAGGTCGTGTACCACGCGTGCACGAAACCAAGTTCGACTTGACGCGTTGCCGCATTATTTTTAAATAAAGTTATAGCGCTCAATGGCACGTACACAGAATATAAAACGATTTTTATGGAGAAAAAGGTAGTCCGCTCACTATATACAATGGAGCCTGCCTGCCTGGTTTGTCGCTCTTCAGAGTATCTCACACAAGGCTGCGGTGGCCTCTCTCTCTCTCACCGTTGGTCACTGATCCGGCCGCACCCCGTCCGCCGGGGGAAAGGGAGTGCGGTGGCCTCTCTCTCTCACCGTTGGTCACTGATCCGGCCGCATCCCGTCCGCCGGGGGAAAGGGAGGAAGTGCATCGTTTCTCCGTTTGACGGCGCCGAGGCAGCACGCCCCGATCTGCGGTACACGCCGTTCTCTCTGATCAAGCTCCGGCGCGGCAGGGCCTACGCCACCTGCTCGCAGATTCCGCCCGTCACCGCTCACCTAGTTACATCCCGACGACCTCCAGGTATCCCCACCGGCCTTGCTCCACTGCCCGTCTTCGCACGTCGCTGCATGTGGATCTTCCATAGTTCTTTGCCCAAAACGTAGCTCGTCCGGTGTACTTTCCATATTGCATTCTCGTCCTCACACCGTTTTAGACAAACACAACCGTGTTGTTATCTTCCCTTAGGACAAGGAATATGCTTCTTTTTTGTCGTCGCATGTGTCATCAACTGTTATTGGCCAGTAATTGTTTCCTTTCTACTCGTTGCTATTGCGACCTTTTGGTGAACTGCACAAATCACTTTTTTCTTAAGAGTGTTTTGTGCAGTTGTACTAAAATGTCACACGGGCAACGTCTCTACATTTCAGTGCGACTGCACAAAGGGAGATTGGTTTTGCTCTATCCTCCTCATCCAACTCCGAGCCTAATCTTCTCCAACTAGTTAGTCTTAAGAGAGACTGCAAAGGTGACCGGCTTCTATTTGTGTGTTTATTGTTTCATCAGCAGACCTCTATTATCGTAATCACACTTAATATCTTTGGAACAGGGACGCTCAGCTCTATTTTAGTGGAACTGCACAAAATGATCGGAATGTTGCATGCTCCAGACAGCTACTTTTTTCCCAACATGCCTTGTTGATTTAGACAGAGCTGGGGGGACGTTGCTGCCAATGAAAGCATGGATCAATTTTAATTTAACACCTTCTCACAACTCTGTCTTCAGTTGTGATGTAATTATTAGCTCTGATCTGCTAATAATTGACATGCATTAGCAAGGAAGTTAGTTTTTTATTGTTTCCGGAAGAGCATCGATGGCAAGACATGCGAAACAAAAGCTAAAAGCTCACACCATTGTACAATTTCATGTCGCTGGAAAATTATTTGTATAGTACGTCAATTATGTAAACAAATGATGGAAGCTTGATAGCATTGCCAGAAGCCTCTTCATCATCCGGGTCCATGTGCCATGCACAAAATTATACTCCTTCGTTCCTAAATATTTGTCTTTTTACAAATTTCAAACGGGCATATTTTAGAGTGTAGATTCACTCATTTTGCTTCGTATGTGTACTCCCTCCGTTCCTAAATATTCTATTCGTCTTTCTAGAGATTTCAACAAGTGACTACATACGGAGCGAAATGAGTGAATCTACACTCTAAAATATGTCTATATACATCCGTATGTACCAGTCCATTTGAAATCTCTAAAAAGACAAATATTTGAGTAGTCACTCGTTGAAATCTCTAGAAAGACAAATACTCAGGAGTATATTTAAGAACCGAGGGGGTAGTGCACAACCGCATGGGAGACTCAGCCCGGTCGTTGCGCCGCATTAATAGTGAGTAATGAGCAGTCAAATCATAAGTCCCACCTTTTCCACTGTAAGTTGCTCTGAAGAAGCAACCATCAATACGCTCTTCTTTGAATCCGCTCATACTACTCCATCCGTCACTGTTTATACAACGCGCTTCAGAAAAAAGAAAAAAAATCTGTGGGACCAAGGCGACTAGCGATCGGCCTGAAAAATAGCATTGGTAGTTATAGCACGGCGTCTATTACTAGAGGGAATAATGCGTACACACATGCCTGCAGTGCTTCCACCCCGGGTACACACATGCATGCACTTACTCCACTCCGTAGTAGTACAGTACATGGAGAGAAAATTGTGGACTTGATTGCGGTTACCACGCCCTAATTAATTGAGCATTAAACCAAACGCGTCTAAAGTCTCTCTGGTGGTGGAAATGCATTGAGAGAAATGCATCATAATGAAGCGCGCCCTGTAAACTGTGACGGAGGGAGGAGTAGTATGCAGGTGCAAAACCAAGTACGCGTATGGCCAGTCGGTCAACGCACCTCCTCTTGGCATATCACTGACATGTGGGACATGAGTGTGAGCAAACTGATCTCAATTGACGGCAAAGAGCCAACCCGCCGTTCCTTGAGAGAGACGAGGAGCGAGAACACACAGACGGGCTCGCACGAAGGCCAAGATATATTCGAGCATGGTTGGTTGATCGATATCATTCATTACATGTTGGGCTGCTGTTTTCCGCCCTTCTCCGGAATAAATGTGTACTTTATTAGAGATAAAAAAATAAGAGTACAGACGCTCCACCATGCGGTTCTAGTAGTAGTACTACTCGTACTACTGCGCTTGGCTCTTCGCCTCTTCGTGAAGTCGAACAATGATGGTACTCCGCATGTTGGGTACTACAGTGTATGCCTCTGACAATCTGACACCGAATGGACTGATGCATGTCCACCGAGGGTAGGTTGCATTAGTCAAAAGGCGTAAGCGAGCTTCACCTTGTCCTGCAAGCTTCTCCTCGTTCTGCGAGTTGACGGGACACACCAAAAAGTAGTGCTAGTCCATACTCCCTCCTTTCCGGTTAATATGGCTTAATCTTTTTTGCGGGTAAATGAGAGAGCTTTATTCATATATAAGCATTCTTAGGACGATTAGCCAAGACACCGGTCACTAGGAAGCGAGGTACCCCGCAAAAAAAGTAGGAAGCGAGGTGTTTCATCAAGCCAGCTCTCGGCCACATTCAAAGTGCAGCTAGCACGGTTCGCACGAAGATGCGCCGCAAGGTTTGCTGACCTGTTTACATGCTGAATAACAAAAAAAGAGGAAATATTACCGAGCGCTACTATTTGTAACAGGATATGAGCCAGAATTAAGCGAGAATTGTGGCGAGTGTTCCATGCAATCAACTTCCATTATCACATGCGAGAACCCTCGAAGAGAACCAAATGTGTTGAAGATTGCTTTATCACATTTTAAAATTATAATAAGAGTGCAGACGCTCCTGCATCCGGTTCCTAGTACTAGTATAGTACGTACCTTTATAGACTATAGTAGTAGTACTAGTAAACTTTGCGCTTGGCTGTTCGCCTATTCGGGAAGTCGAACAATAATAGCACTAGTAGTATAGTGTATGCTTCTGGCAATCTGACACCGAATTAACTGTTGCACGTCCACCGCCTGAGTGAGGGAGAGCTTGCATTAGTCAAAAGTTTCTCCTTGTCCTGTGAGCCACCGCGCGCAAGCTTCTCCCGTCCTGCAACCTTCTCCTCGTTCGGCAAGTTGACGGGACACAACAAAGTAATGCTAGTCCATACTGCCTCCTCTCCGGTTAATACGGCTTAATTTCAAACGAGATAAATACATTGTCTGCCACTATATATTTGTAAAAATACAGTCAGTGGACTTCATAATACGCTCATTGCGCTCAATATATATATTTTCCGGTGTTTATACGGTCACTAGCTCACCCTGACTGAGTATGTGTGTGCATGCACGTGTAGGTTGAGCACTTGAGCGTGACCGTGTGTGTTCCGTCGTGTGCTCGGACATGCATGCATTAGGGCGTCCCGTGCATTTTTGCGTTCATGTGTACGTGTGACTGTTGCATACACGTAGGGGGAGTATGTGTAGGGGCCACTAAGGAGCAGTCAAATCACACAGTAAGTTAGTCGGAAGAAGCAACCATCATTTCACTCTTGAATGACACGTACGAAATATAAAATGGTTGATATGGAGAGAAAAAGAAAACCACTAGATATACACTAGCAGGAGCCTAAGCTACAAGCCTGCTTGCTTAGGTTGCTCTCTTCACAAGCATAGAACGACGGGCCTGATCCCGCAGCTGGGGGAAGGGAACAATGTTCTGCGTAGACGCGGTCGACATCGGCGAGGGAGAAAACCCACAGTCGGTGCGTCCCAATCGGGGGTCACCGCGGTATGGGCCGATGCCGCGTCCCAACCGCCCTTCTAGCTACAGCCCGACGTCCCAGGTAGTCCATCTTCCTTTTGGAGCCGGCTTTCTCCACTGCTGTAGCTCCATCTCCATGTCGATCTTTCTCTACTTCTACCGGCTTCTACTTGTGATGAGTTTATGTCTCATGAACTAATGCCAGTACTATTATTCTAATCACACTTCTTCAATATCTTTGCCATCAGGGATGCTCAGGTCGATTTTAGTGGAACTGCACAAAAGCATCGTATGATCCGAGGGTGCCAGCCGTCTTTCCTTCGACACGTTCTACCTGGCTAGGAAATTAAATCATGTTTAGGGTTTAGGGTTTAAGTCGTAGTGACCCCATCAGTAGTTTTTCTTTCGTACACGCTCTCACAACTTTTTTCTTTAGTTGTGAAGTAAATATTGGCTATGATCTGTGAATCATTGAGATGCATCAGCATGCGTGTTAGTTTTCCTTTGTATTTGATGGAATGTTGTAACGGGGCAACCTTGGAATAGGAATGAAAATGGAGTGGAAAGTTTCCGTTTTTTCGGGGAAAAAACGGAAAAGGAGAGAAACCAACGTTTGGTTTCGTTGGATTGCGCCATCGAGCAAAACCAACATTTAAATCACGTCTGTCGTGTTCGTGTCTCACCCTCCTCCACGGCTCGACCCCACACGGTCGCTCGGCATGCCACTCACCACAAACCGAGTATACGATAACTTTCCCGCCTGCTTGTCGATGGATCGCGCCATGGAGTACTAGCACTACTGGAAGAGATTGACGAGTTGGGGGAGGACAGCTAGCTGTAGCACGGACTCCCAAGAACTTTTTACATGCATGTTGTAGCCAGCTATTGCGACCTTTGAACGCGGAGCAGCCGCGTGCACCCGGAAGCGGCGCGGGCGACGCTCTCTCGGCCGGTGCGCCGCTTCAATGCCGGCGCCAGTGAGAGGTCGCGTCCGCTCTGGCCGGGCATGAATGCAGCACTGACCGTTTCGGGCGGGAAGCACGCGCGGGTGATGAAGAGGGTTCGGGTTGGTCAGGACCGGCCGTGGCAGCGGTCCGGACGTGCGCAAACAAGAGATGTTGTACGTTAATATTGCTGCGTATATAATTAACAACGTAAATAATGTGCCAGTTGGACAAATATGATTGGAGATGGAGATGGAAATGAAATTTTACGTAAACACAGATATGCATGTCTATGTCTATGTGTGTGTGCGCGACGACTCTCGTGACCTGGAAGCGGGGGCGTGTTTTTGATCGAGTTTTCTTTCATGGTACGTTAGAAAATCAGTTTGTCTAATTCACATCTAGATTTTATTTAAGGATATCACATTTAAGCTCCCACAAGTATATAATGTAGCAACAAGAAACAAAAAAAACTAGAAAAAAAATAGACCACAAACAGAGTGGACATCAACTTAGATGTGACATAACTATGTCACATCTAGATGTGTCCTAGACAGACCCTTAAAATTTGTCCGCCAGTTTTCGTTTCTTTTTTCCGGGAACGCGCGTATTCTATTTAAAACCACTGCTATGGAGAGATTTTTTTACTCCATTATAGCCTGTTGTTTGATAGAGTTTCTCGCGTCTCGCTCTCTCACCCTCTCCATATATGTTACACGCTGGAGGCTCAGCGTTCATTTGCTAGGGTTTGCTATATTCACGGTATCTCACCCTCTCTTCACCAGATCTAAACAAGATTGCGTTGGCCTCTTGTCTCTCTCTCCCCCCTCACAGCTGGTGAAGGAGGCGTCCGTATCCCGTCGCACCGGGAAGGGGAGGAGGTGCAGCGTTCACTCTATCGCCTTCGGCGAGGGAGGAAATCCACTGCCGGCTGCGCTGTTCTCTTTCACCCAGCGCCTGTGCGGGAGGGCCACCGACCCCTTCTTCCTCGCTGCCGTACGTAGTGTGGGCAGATCAGGCCTCCCGCCGCACGCCTTGCCACATCCCGACGACCCTAAGGTATAAGTTTCTTTGAAACCGTCGTTGCTCTAGCTGCATGTGGATCTTTTTCGATCTGTAGTCGAATCTAGGTCTTGGTTCAAAGAGGAAAGAAGGGTGCGGTGGGCTGGAGAAAGAATCTAGGACGTGGTTCAATGAGGAAAGGAGGGGCGGAAAGTAGTATAGACTGGCTATCCAGCCGCTTTGTAGGTCGAAAAGGGGAAAAGGGGGTAACCCAGTACACACATCTGTAAGGAACAGATCTCTTTGTTGAAAAGGGAAAGAAACTAGGGGGTCGGGTAGTTTGTGCAGGACTAGATTTGCTGCCCTCACATAGGAAGAAGGTTCAAAGAGAACAAATATGGGACCAGCACATATATGCTGCTTGGCTACATACTCTGCATCACCCATTTATACGTGTGGACGCACATGGTGCTAGCATGTCCCATACAGCTATTTTGCTGTTGTTAATCTAAGAATGCCGCCGGAAAATTGAAGCAATGCCACTGTTAAAAGTAAATTACATTTTTTAACGAATGTTGTTTCAAGAGAATGTCTCTGTTAATATGAATCAATGCAACCGTTTTAGAAATGCTACTGTCCTACTTTGTTTTCCATCCAAGATAAGTTAGATGCTTCTTTCTGTCACCGTTTGTTTCATCCTCCTTTATTGGCAAGTAATTGTTTCCTATTTTGCCTCTGTTAAAACAGGGCTATCGATTCAACTTGTTGCTATTGCGACATTTTGCTTCGCTACTCGAAACACTTATGTTTTAAGAGTGTTTTGTGCAGTTCAACTTGAATGTCACACCGGTGACTTTGCTTAATTTTGGTGGAACTGCACAAAAGGAGATCGAGATTTGTTTCCAGTCTTCGTGGCGAGTTGTTTCAAATCTTGGTCTCAACCACATGATGTGCAGTGTGCTTTGAGATGTTGTGCTACTTGTTTTGGTACTGTTTTAAATAAATATTGAATTGAAGCTATTGTATTGCTGTCTTTTCCCATTAAGTAGTGAACAAAAATGGGACCAACCCAGACATGATGCTTGTTGCTTTGTTACAACAAATTCAGCATCACCCCCTTTATAAGCCAGTAATTGATGCCACTCTCAGAATTAACTACTGAATCTTATTTCAAAACTGCAACACTTGTTAGGGATTGGCGGGATTACCATTTTTGAGGCCGCATGTTTCATCCTCCTTTATTAGCGAGTAATTGATTCCTTTTTTGCCTCTGTTTAAACAGGGATATCTATTCAACTTGTTGCTATTGCGACATTTTGCTTCGCTACGCGAAACACTTTGCTTGATTTCAGTGCAACTGCACAAAACGAGATTGGACTTCCTATTCGTGTTGGCAGATTTGTATTTTATCTTGTCCGTCTCATGAAAGGTCAGTACGGGCCTTCATCCACATGATTGTGCAGTGTGCTTTGAGATGTTGTGCTACTTGTATTGGTACTGTTTTAAATAAATGTTGAATTGAAACTATTGTATTGCTGTCTTTTCCCATTAAGTAGTGAACAAAAATGGGACCAACCTAGACATGATGCTTGTTGCTTTGTTAAAACAAACTCTGCATCACCCCCTTTATAAGTAGATGGAAGCACATACTGTTGTTGCGCCAACTCTCCCCTGGAACTGTTTATGCTTTTCGTTAATCTAATGCCGCTGGTAAAATTAAGCAATGCCACTCTCAGAATTAATTAACTACTGAATCTTAGTTCAAAACTGCAACACTTGTTAGGAATGGTACTATCCTGCTTTGTAGTTCTTTCTACATGTTTAACCAAGGTATTGTTAAGATAATGTCTCTGTTAAAATGAATCAGTTGCATTGTTTTAGGAATGGTACTTTTCTGCTTTGTCGTTCTTTATACATGTTGAAACAAGGCATTGTTAAGATAATGTCTTAGTCAATATGAATGAATCACACTGATGGAGAATTGATACTCTCCTGCTTTGTTTCCCATTAAGATAAAGTAGATCCGTAGATGCTTTTCTTCTGGGAGTACAAGTCATCAACCGTTATTTCTCAGTAATTGTTTCCCTTATACCTATTGTTGCTTACAGGGATATAAAATTAAAGCTCGGTTTTATTCCGACTTCGATTTTAGTTGAACTGCACAAAAGGAGCCAATGTGTCCAAGGCAAACTGCTGCATTACTGGGTCCAGTTGGTCGTTCCACTTTGGAGAAAGAAGCAGTCACTGTTTGCGCTACATTACAGAAGAAATGACCGAGAAGCTTTACAGAGTATTATTAGAGACCGGTGACATGACTAGTCTGCAGAGACCATTGGCAATTTAACAACACGTGGAGTGCCCTGGGCAAAAAGTGCCCAAACAAGTACAAGAAGCTACGACAGGACTCCACGATCATAGGCATTACATATTTTGAATGGGAAAAGCTTGTCAAAGTTTAATCATTGATGTTAGCAAGAAGACGTTAGTTTAATATATTGGAATTGGAAAACCTTGTCAAAATTTGCTCATTGATGTTAGCCACAAGACATGCTTGATATTTTTGAGTGGGACGCCCTTGCTGTGAGCAGCGTCAAGTGTTTTTTCCTATTCCTGTGTTCAGTTTAGAAGTAAATAGTTACTCTGCTGAGATATTCCTGTGTTAAGAGTTTGTTCTGAATATTGTCTATGTAATGCCAGGCCTTGTGTTTGATTGCAAAGTTGAGCTTGGAATGTTGTGGCATGCGGCATCACGAGCTGTTCACCATGCCTCCTGAGAATAATGCTTCGTATTGTTTTGCATGTCGATCTAATGCCAGTGATTTGCTTGTTAAGAAGATCATCCTCTTCTGTTGTTTCCGTGCTTAAGAAGTTCATCGTCTGATGTTTCATTCATAACCTATACGACAAGTCGGGTAGGTTAGACGTGAAACCATATGATCTTCCGACCAACTCATGATATTAGGCCGTGATTGGATCGTCGTTTTCCAACCAAAACCGCTTGTAAAACTGACGCTTGTAAATTAAAGCAGATGGTCTCGGGGGAAGGCGCTTGGTTGGTCGATTTCGACTAGTAAAATATCGGAAGTACTTCACACACGATAAAAACGCTGAACAACACTCGGACGATTGCTAATCCAGCCGTTAGCTGCTGTTTCAGCCTTGCCCATGCATGGCATGATACGCTCGTCGTGCATGTATCGTCTGGTAATGTCGTCCATATAGCAGTGCTCGTAAAATATACACTGGTCTCTCAAATTACACGCGTAACCCGCCGGTTTTACTTACAGACCTCGGGCCCTCGGTTTCATTACGCCTATATGTTACACTTGTATGTGTCCGATGACGAGTAAATTACACTTGTATGTTAATACAGGTTTGAAATAAACCAGAGCTCCCAAGCGCGGCCTTACCGTTTCATGCCGTCTCAGTTTCTCGAAGGTGCTCATAGGTGTCCGATGATCCTGGCTTCCTGAATGAGCAGCGGGCGCTGTATCAGACCATCCGTAGGGCCCGCGAGGCCCTCTTCGTTGTCCTTCGAGTTGTTGCGCTCGCCGTGGCGCCGAGCATTGTTAACATCGTCAACGAACATGAGGATTCAGGAGATGACTTTATTTTGACTGGATGACACTAGGGACCCACTAGGGCCATAGCCGTGCGTACGCAAGTGCCTCCTTATTATGTACAACTATATTTTTTTTGCTTTCTCCTGGTTTCCGGACATCACGGTCCCACACCATTGTCAACCTATGTAGTCAATATAAACGAGAGAATTGCACAAGGTGCGGCCCACAGCTGGGACCAAGCAGCTCGAGCAATATTTGTGTTTTTGATGCGTGAGCACTGCAGAGTTTTTCTTGGCGATGATTTCGTTGTTGTTCAGAGGAGAGCAGGGTATTAACTGTGCGGGCTGTGGCCCGTCTAGCCCAGGCCAGATATCCAGCCCAGATACTAATTTTTTCAAGATGAAAATGGCTAGCCCAGCTATACGTCTTTTTGAGAAATACCCAGGCAAGGTCAACTTGTTATTCTCCGCCCCGCTGGGCTGCAAATCTTTCCTAGGAGGGATGCATTAGGCTTAACAGGAAAATGGGCTTTAGAAAATAATAAATGGGATGTAATTATAAAAACTGGGTAGTAACTATAAAAAAATGCACCAAACACGAAATTAGTTTATAAAATATTATTTATGGATTTTGAAAATCTTAAATTTTCATTGTTGCGCGCGCAATGTTTCGTTGGATTTTTACGTAATACAAATTTATATTTAATCTGACTAGAAATTTCGGGATAAAAATATTTTGGATTCCATCAAAATGTGGGAAATTTTATTGAATTCTGTCTTCAACGGTTGGTTGAAATTATTAATCGTTGTCCTAGCTAGAAAATGGGTTGTACTTTTAACAAACTGTAAATGGGCTGTTGTAAATTCCATTACAATTCAAAAATGGGTTGTACATTCTTACAAAACTCAAATGGGCTATAAGTTCTCTGCCACACACTTGTGGGCCTACTAAGTGACGCGTCCCCTAAAAAAAAATAAGTTGACGCGTATGCAAGGCTTTGTCAACTTATTATAGTCAACACACGGTTCTAGCAGCAGTGGCCGTTGGATGTCTATCCAACAGATGTCGTGCTTCTTATTCAATCTCGGATATTCTTAGCTTCGGCCGCCCAAAAAATGATTCCTCCCCCTGACATCTGGGGCGCACCGTTTTGGAGGCTGACATGTGGGCCTACTATGTTGGAGCGTACCAAGGGCTTTGTCAACTTAGTCAATATAAACGATTCTAGCTTCAGTGACCGTACGATGTCCATCCAACGGCCGTAGTGCTTCTTCAACCTCTGGTCTTCTTGGTCCAGCCACCCGAAGCAGCGCCGGTCGTGCCGCCTGCTCCTGCCTCCCGTGGCCTGCTGTGCTGCCGTGGAGGCCTCACCGCCCCCATACTACTCCCTCCGCTGGCCAGGCCATCCCTCCACTCACCCACACCCCCTGTTATTCTGCGGCGACGGCAGCCTCACACTGCTGCCGAACCAGTGAACCCTCGTACTCCTCTCCGCGCGGGCTTCCACTTCTGCGTCTTCCCCGGCTCCGTGTCATCCCCTTCCTAGGCCTCGCCGTCGTCCACCGCCCCGGTGCTCTCGGCGCGGCGTGGTCAACGTGGTCAACGACTGAATTCCATCGGAAGAGTACTGTACGTGGAGAGGCTAACAGCTGGGTCCACGGCGGCCGCAAGGAAGTGCCTCCTTATTACGCGCAAAATAATTATTCCTCCACCTGACAGCGGGGACCCACCGGACGGGCCACCTTATTTCGCGAAAAAACGTTTCCCCCTGACTGCTGGGACCCACCGGACGGGCCACCGTACTTCATGAAAAAAACGTTCCCCCCGCTGTCAGCTCGGACCCACCGGAAGTGCCTCCTTATTACGCACAAAAAAATGAATAGATCCCCTGCTAGCTGGGACCCACCTTGGTGGGAGGCTGACTTGTGGGCCTACTAAGTTGACGGGGACGGAGGGCTTTGTCAACATAGTCAATATGAACGATTCTAGCTCCAGTGACCGTACGATGTCCATCCAACTGCCGTAGTGCTTCTTCAACCTCTGGTCTTCTTGCTCCAGCCGCCCAAAGCAGCACCGGTCGTGCCGCCTGCTCCTGCCTCCCGTGGCCGACTGTGCTGCCGCAAAGGCCTCACCGCCCCCTACTATTCCCACCGCTGGCCAGGCCCTGCGGCGACGGCAGCCTCACATCGCAACCGAACGAGTGAACCCTCATACTCCTCTCAGCGTGGGCATCCACTGCCGCGTCTTCACCGGCTCCGCATCGTCCCCTTCCTAGGCCTCGCCGTCGTCCACCGCCCTGGTGCTCTCCGGCGCGGCGTGGTCAACATGGTCAAGGAACGACTTCCATCGGACGTGGACTGTACGTGGAGAGGCTGACAGCTGGGTCCACGGCGGCAGCAAGGAAGTGCCTCCTTATTACGCGGAAAATAATGATTCCTCCACCTGATAGCAGGGACCCACCGGACGGGCCACCGTATTTCGCGAAAAAAACGTTTCCTCCTGACTGCTGGGACCCACCAGCTACACCTTCGCACGCAAGGAAGTGCGTCCGGGCAAAAAAAACGATTCGCCCCCCTGATTGCTGGGACCCACCAGCTACATCTTCGCACGCAAGGAAGTGCGTCCAGGCAAAAAAAACCAAAACGATTCGCCCCCTGACTGCTGGGACCCACCAGCTACATCTTCGCAGGCAAGGAAGTGCCTGACAGTCGGGACCCACCTGGTCGAAGCGTACGTAGCGTTGTCATTCTGGTCGCGAACGTGTACGTACATATATACTGGTCGATGTAGAGGCGCGCACGTGTCGTAGTAGAGGCGCGTACATGTCGTAGTAGAGGCGCGCACGTAGCATGTACACGTACGTACAGCGGCCAGGGTGCAAGAAAGAAAATACGGCCACATACGTACATACGGGCAGGGTCTCGAACGCCTACTCGCGCATACGTACGGCGAGGCTCGTGTACATGGCTGGGTCGGAACGGAGAAACAGCGTCGTCGTCGTGTTCATGGGGAGGCAACGGAATGCGTCGTGTTCATGGGGAGGCAACGGAATGCGTCGTGTTCATGGGGAGGGGTGTGGCGTACCGCAAAATGGAGGAAATGGACCTCCTACGGTCGAAACGGGGGTCCTGTTGATCGGGAGAAGTGTGGCGTACCGCAAAACGGAGGAAACGGATCTCCTACGGTCGAAACGGGGGTCCTGTTGATCGGGAGGGGTGTGGCGTACCGCAAAACGGAGGAAACGGACCTCCTACGTTCGGAACGGGGGTCCTGTTGACCGGGAGGGGTGTGGCGTACCGCAAAACGGACGAAACGGACCTCCTACGGTCGAAACGGGGGTCCTGTTGATCGGGAGGGGTGTGGCGTACTGCAAAACGGACGAAACGGACCTCCTACGGTCGAAACGGGGGTCCTGTTCATCGGGAGGGGTGTGGCGTACCGCAAAACGGGACTCCACGGGATACTGTTAATCTCCACCGTCGACCTCCTCCAGCCTCCACGGGCTACCGTCGACCTCCTCCAGCCTCCACGGGCTCCTGTTCATCCAGCCTCCACCGCGCGCTACTCCACCGGCTACTGTTCAACCACCCCTCCGCGGGCACCCCTCCACCATCTACTGTTCATCCAGCCCTCCACACCACGGGGTCCTGTTCAAGCACCCCTCCACGGGCACCCCTCCACCATCTACTGTTCATCCAGCCCTCCACCACACCACGGGGTCCTGTTCATCCAGAGGCAACGCCACCGCTCACTGTTCATCCACCCCCCTCCCCCCCCCGCAATGCTCACTGTTCATCCAATCGATCGGCTCCAGTTACCAGCAGTAGCGAAGGAATTGCTCGATCGGGTTCAGTTAACAGCCATCGATCAATCGCTCGGGTTCAGTAACGCGTAGCCTGCAGTGCAATCGCTCGGGTTCAGTTAGAGCCCAACGCCCACAATGCGGCTATATCTCCCACGTGTCGAGGCACGACTTAGAGGCATAACCGCATAGTGGTTTTGTCGCAAGAAGGGTCATCTTCACACAATCCCATGTAATGAACAAGAATGGGATAAAGAGTTGGCTTACAATCGCCACTTCACACAATACATAAATATTATTCATACATCATCCAAAATACAAACATATAGACCGACTATGGTCAAAAACTAGATGAAAATAAGATAACCCCAAATGCTAGATCCCCGGTCGTCCCAACTGGGCTCCACTACTGATCATCAGGAAAAGACACATAGTAACGACCACGTTCCTCGTCGAACTCCCCCTTGAGATCGACCCCATCATCTGCACTGGCATCGTCGGCACCTGCAACTGTTTTGGTAGAATCCGTGAGTCACGAGGACTCAACAATCTCACACCCGCGAGATCAAGACTATTTAAGCTTGTAGGAAAGGATGGTGTAATGAGGTGGAGCTGCAGCGGCAATAAGCATATATGGTGGCTAGCATACGCAAGAAAGAGCGAGAAGAGAAGCAATGGAACGGTCGTCATCTAGCAATGACCAAGAAGTGATCCTGAACTCCTACTTACGTTATACATAACACAGACCGTGTTCACTTCTCGGACTCCGCCGAGAAGAGACCATCACGGCAACACACGCAGTTGATATATTTTAAAATTGGGTCAAGTGACAAGTTCTCTACAACCGGACATTAACAAATTCCCATCTGCCTCATAACCGCGGGCACGGCTTTCGAAAGATAATACCCTGCAGGGGTGTCCCAACTTAGCCCATCATAAGCTCTCACGGTCAACGAAGGATAAACCTTCTCCCGGAAAGACCCGATCAGTCTCGGAATCCCGGTTTACAAGACATTTCGACAATGGTAAAACAAGACCAGCAAAGCCGCCCGAATGTGCCGACAAATCCCGATAGGAGCTGCACATATCTCGTTCTCAGGGCACACCGGATGAGCAGTCCGTACAACTAAAACCAATCCTCGAGTTTCCCCAAGGTGGCGCTGCAAAGGGCTCTAGTCTGGACCAGCACTCAGAGGAACACTGGCCCGGGGGTTTAAAATAAAGATGACCCTCGGGCTCTAGAAACCCGGGGGAAAAAGGCTTAGGTGGCAAATGGTAAAACCAAGGTTGGGCTTTGCTGGAGGAGTTTTATTCAAGGCGAACTGTCAAGGGGGTCCCATAAATCACCCGACCGCGTAAGGAACGCAAACTCAAGGAACATAATCCCGGTATATCAGTAGCTAGGGCGGCAAGAGTGGAACAAAACACCAGGCATAAGGCCGAGCCTTCCACCCTTTACCAAAATATATATAGATGCATTAATTAAATAAGAGATATTGTGATATCCCAACATATGCATGTTCCGACATGGAACCAACTTCAACCTCATCTGCAACTAGCAACGCTATAAGAGGGGCTGAGCAAAAGCGGCAACTTAGCCAAACAACGGTTTGCTAGGAAAGGATGGTTAGGGGCTGACATGGCAAAAATGGGAGACATGATATAGCAAGTGATAGGTAACGTAGCATGGCAAAAGAGCGAACAAACTAGCAAAGCAAAGATAGAAGTGATTTCGAGGGGTGGTCATCTTGCCTGCAAGGTTCTCAGAGTTGTCGAAAGCTTGATCCTCGTAAGCGTACTCGACAGGTTCCTCGTTCACGAACTCGTCTCCTGGCTCTACCCAAGACAAGAACACAAACAAACGGAACCACAATCAACAACGAGAAATGCACAAGCAACATGATGCAAAACATGTATGATATGCAAGATATGATGTGCGATGCATATGCGTGCTCCGGAAGGAAAAAGATGAACATGGCAGTAACTTGGAAAACCAAGCATGCCACTGAAAAGATGAGATGATTTCGGTCGAAATCGATATAAAGATCACCGGAAACGGATGCACGGTTTGCAAATGGCAAGCAAAACAAGAATGACACGAATCTGCGATTAACAGCATGATAGCACTTCAAATGCAACAAGCAACAATGCTACAGCACTCCATCATAGCAACAAAGCATATGGCAGTAATTTACAGGAGATGCTTGACAAAATATGAACACTGAGCTACTGCTAGTTCACAACATATAAAGCTCAAACAAGCATGGCAAAAGTGCAAAAGATAACAGGATCACAGACTTAGTGAAAAACTGGACATGGCAGAAAACAGCATCAGGTAGCAATGTTCAGAGCACGAAATCAACATGCTACAGGAACTTAACATAGCAAAACAGGGCATGACAGTATACTACTAAAAGCACATGAAAAAAGTCCTTTACTGACCCTAAGCCAAAAAGGACCAGAAGATATGATGGCAAGCATGTAAACATAGCAAGTTTCGTTATCAGGTTTCAGACTTAGCAGAAAACAAAGCATGGCAGAAATAATAATATGAAGGCCTCTTTGTGAGCTTGATGCACTCACTACAGAGCAATGCATGATAAACCAAACATACCTACAGCAAGATGGAATATTTATGAAGCTAACCATGGCAAGAAAAATTGCATAGCATGTATGGATCAACTACAATAAGCTTGGCAAAAATGAATATCATGTTAAGAATCTGCCAGAAATATTTTATATCAAAAGTAGAGCAAGATTGAGTCATGCTATGGTACTCCATAATTGCAAGAATGGATCAACTACAACTATAGCTACAAAACATCCTTACTGAACATCCCCAAAATATGCATTGATCTCTCTGTAGCATCAAGTTTACATGGAAACAAAATAACAGCAGACAAGGACTTGGAGAAATCGCCAAGTCCCTGAAATCAGAAACATTACGGGGCCTACTTTGCATGCTTGAGCTAGTCACCACAGAGATCACAAAAATACATGACATACACCACTAGAAATATGGCATGGCATACTTCAAAACACATGTAGAGCACATGCCCATAAGATGCACAGATTTAAAGATACAAAAATGACAAATCTCCAAGTTCTGTTAAGAACCAGAGGATAACAGCAACTAGCCCTCTTCCAATAGTGATTTGGGCATCAAGATGACCTTTAACGAATATGGTGCAATTGAACAAAATGTAGAGCATCACGAGACGAACAATTTGACATATTACACGCGCGAATCGGAGCTACATGCAAGAAGTTATCCAACTAAGAACGGAGGCACTTGCTGTAAAAATTCCAACACTTAGAGAAAATTAGGGGGGCGAGAAAGTCAACGCGCGTACAGTAGCGGATCTGAGATCCGATCGAGGAGGGCTCGGGCCGGTGGAGGAGTTGGAAGGAGGCGGCGGCCTCGGACTGGCGACGGCGATGGCGATGCCCGGCGGCGGCGGCGGCGATGCGGGGGGACCAGCGACGGGCGGTGGCGGCGGCCGGCGGCGATGAGCGCGGCCGGAGCTCGGCGAGGCAGGCGCGGGTGCGGAGGAGGCGTCGGGCGCGAGGGCGGCGGTGGCTGGGCTCGGTGGGCCCGCGGCGGGCCTGCGGGCCGCGGCGGTGGAGGATCCGGCGGGCGACGTGGCGGCTCGGGAATTGCTGCGGTTTTGTCCGGCCGGCGTACGGACACGTCCGGCGCGGCGCGAGGGAAAAATCTAGGGTTCGTCTGCGAATGTATACGGGAGGGGATGGAGTTTTATAGGTAGAGGGAGCTAGGAGACTCCAAATGAGGTGCGGTTTTCGCCCACACGATCGTGATCGAACGACCTAGAGCATGGAAGAGAGTTTGGTGGGTTTTGGGCTGGTTTTTAGGGGGTGCAAATGCAATGCACATGATGACATGATATGAAATGCATGACATGACAAAATACAAAACGAAAGACAAAACCCGACCACTAAGGAAATCACATAGCACATAGCCGGAAATGGCAAGAGTCGGAGTTACAAATATGGCAAGTTACATCCGGGGTGTTACAGCCTCGCTCGGGTTCAGTTAGAGCCAACGCCTCGCACACACGCGCGTACGTGTACGAGAGAAACACGCATCGCTCGGCCCCCGACCTCCCACCGTAACCGGGAACTCCCCGAAATTTTCCTCCCCCTCGCTTCTACCACAGTTTTTTCCGTCATGGACGGCCCAAAGAATGTCATGCAGCTGCGTCTCCGGCCCGCGCAGGACGAAAAGCCCATTTTCTGTCATGATTTTTTGTCATAGAAGTAGGAGCCCACCACATCTATGATGATACCGGGTTTTGTCACAATTATCGTCATAGAAGTGTCATATGTATGACAGAAAAAAATTTCGTTCCGCCCAAAATGTCACGGATGTGTCTTTTTTTGTAGTGTATGATCGCACCATATGCTGTTGGATTGTTGTCTCGGATGTCCTCGACCACCACCTTCGAGTCGGACGCCACTTGTATAGTTGAGACATGCAGATCATCCGCAAGGGCCAACGCCTCCCTGATCGCCATGCATTCAAGAGTGGCCGGATCGGAAATGCCTTCAAAAACCACAGCCGATGCTCCCAAAAAAGGCCAGCAGAGTCTCTTGATATTGCCGCTACGGAACCGTGTCTCCTTCCCCTCCCCGCAGCAGCGTCTACATTCAGTTTTATCCACCCTGATGGTGGAGGAATCCAGCTCGTCGGACGAGGAGTAGGATTGCCACCCTGCCTCAGATTAACAGATTTGATAGCTTCAAGTTCCCTCATATAAGACTGAATAAACGCATGTACTTGAAAGGGACTTTAGTATATTTGCTCGTGGATCGCCTTTCGGCGGGCTCCCCACAAAGCCCAGAGTGTTACCACGAGAGTAGTGAAGTTCTCATGGGATAGCGCCTGGTGCATGGCAGAGAGCCACCTCTTCGCGTCACCTTCTTCGTTCCTACTCAGTGCATCGATGATATGTTCAGATGACAAAGCCCAAGTACTCCGGGATACAGTGCAGTTTAGCAAAGCGTGTCTCCAAGTGTCTTCCCCTCCGCAAAGGACGCACGCTGGCGTGTCCGCCATGTTCCGATGATGCAAGAGTGCCGCGATTCGAGTGGTGTTCTTCGCAAATCTCCATAGGAAAATCTTAAGCTTCGATGGTACATCAAACCCCTATAGCTTGGTCCAGATCTCACTATCAGCTTGTGAATGAGACGACCCCCCTTGCTCATATAACCAAGCTTCTCTGCTTAGTTTCTTCTGGTGGATCATGTGGTAAGCAGTTCTAACCGAGAAAATGCCCCGTCTGTCCTCGCTCCATGCCCAAAAATCCTCAATCTGTCTAGTGCAGAGAGGAATCTGCAAAATAGTTTCCGCATCGATTGGAATGAATGTTGCCCGGACCAGTTGTTCACTCCAAGAGCAAGTGGTGTTGTTTATAAGTTCAGACACTTTGTGAGGTGGGTGTTGGACCAGAGATGTTAATGGTCGCTTCATGTGTGTGCGAGGTAGCCAATTATCATGCCAGATGTCCGTGGTTTCACCGTTTCCAATTCTTCTCACAAGTCCCTGCACCATGATATCTCGCCCATCCAGGATTGCCCGCCAAATTTGTGATGGATGATTTCCAAGACTTGCTTCAAAAAGAGAGGCATCAGGGAAGTAGACCCCCTTGAGAATGCGAGCGCTCAAAAATGTGGGGTTTTGAAGCATCCTCCACGCCTGCTTCGACAATAAGGCAAGATTGAAAATCTCCAAATCCCTGAAACCGAGGCCACCTAGATGCTTTGGCTTTATCATCTCATCCCAGGCTACCCAGTTTGGTTTGCCTTTCCCCTGCTTGCTCCCCCACCAAAACTGTCTGATCAGGGAGGTAATATTCTCGCATAAACCTCGTGGGAGGTGGAAACAAGACATCGAAAAAACCGGTATAGACTGTGCCACCGATTTGATAAGTACTTCCTTGCCCGCTGAAGATAATAGTTTCTCCATCCACCCTCTGATTTTCTCCCACACACGATCTCTCAGATATCTGAAAGTGCCATTCTTTGAATGCCCAACATCAGTAGGCATCCCCAAGTACCTGTCACTGAGCGATTCATTCTGAACGTTTAATGTGTTCTTGATACTATCTCTCATAACTTGTGGACATCCTTTACTAAAGAAAATAGAGGATTTCTCATGATTTATCCGTTGTCCAAATGCCACACAGTAACTTTCCAGCAAGTTTGATACTACAACAGCCCCTTCAACACTCGATTTAAACATCAACAGGTTGTCATCAGCAAAAAGGAGATGGTTCACGGCTGGCGCCGTGGCTGCCACCTTGATCCCTTCTAGCTGAGACGATGAGGAACTGGATTTCAGTAGGCACGAAAGGCTCTCTGCTGCGATTAAAAAGAGATATGGGGATATCGGATCTCCCTGCCGAATACCTCTGGATGGGTTGAAAGTGTCAAGCCTCTCACCATTAAAAAGAACTGAAAATGACACTGACCGCACCATGTTCATTACTATCTGAACCCAAGATGGGGCAAAACCAAGCTTTATTATCATCGCCTATAGATAATCCCACTCTAATCTGTCGTATGCCTTCATCATGTCGAGTTTAAGCGCACAGAAACTGTTAACCTTGGCCTTGCTACGTTTCATAAAGTGAAGACACTCATAAGCACTGATGATATTGTCTGTGATATGCCTGCCTAGCACAAAGGCTGATTGTTCCTCTGAAATGATGTCCGGAAGAATCATCTTCAATCTGTTCGCAATCACCTTCGACGCAATCTTATATAATACATTACATAAACTGATTGGTCGGAACTGAGTTAACATAGTAGGGTTCATTACCTTAGGGATGAGAACCAGGACCGTATCATTGATGCTTTCCGGACTCTCCTCTCCCTGAATAATCCTGAGAACCGCCTCCGTTACCACGGCACCGCAAAGATCCCAGTGATGCTGATAGAAGTGAGCTGGAAAGCCATCGGGCCCCGGTGCCTTGGTCGGAAACATCTGAAAAAGGGTTGTCTTTACTTCCTCTCCCTTGTAAGGTGCGATCAGTAACTCGTTCATCTCCACTGTAACCCTGGTTGGTACACAATTTAGGACAGCTTCCATGTTGTTTACCCCTTCTGATGTATACAAGGTTTTATAAAAATCGTGCACCATTGCTTTAAGCTCGTCTGGATCATTTGTCAAGACTCCAAGGGAGTTTCGTAGGGCCTTTATCATATTCTTCTTTCTTCGGATGCTTGCTCTCATGTGGAAAAACTTTGTGTTTTTGTTGCCGGACATTAGCCACTCAATCCGTGAACGCTGCCTCCATAATATTTCTTCCCGATGGTATAGTTCAACTAGATTTTCGTTTATCTTGAGCTCGACGTGTGACGGAGCCCTTCGGCTTGGATCAGCCCGCAGCTTCTCAAGCTCCGTTTTCAGCTTTTTAATCTCCTTTCGAATGTTTCCAAAAGTATCATTGTTCCATCGTCCCAAGTCATGGGATATAGCTTGCAGTTTAGCCCGAAGATCATCCACTCTATTTCTGATTCCACCACCCGCCCATGCTGCGCTGATAGTGTCTCTCCAAGATTCATGGCCTTCCAAATTACTTCATACCGGAAAGGTTTCGGCTGCCTGCTCCGCGGCTGCTCTCTGTTCAAACGCAGCATAATGGGGCAGTGGTCAGAGGATGCTGCCGTCAGGTGTGTCAGATCCGCAAGAGGAAACATTGCACGCCAATCAGCATTGGCTAGGGCGCGATCCAGCCGGACCCTAGTGTAGGATCCCCCCTCACTTTCTTTTCAAAGGTCCAGAAACGACCAGCATAACCAACATCTAGCAACATGCACACATCCACCGCATCACGAAAATTCTGTATCTACGCATTGCTCCTTTGTCCAACTCCTTCATGCTCATCGGGACGTAGAACTTCATTAAAATCACCAAGGCAAAGCCAAGGTAGACTGCTAGAAGTGCTAATGTTTTTCAAAGTGTCCCAAGTTTTATATCGAAGATGTGTTTGCGCTTCGCCATAAACCACCGTAGCTCTCCATGGCTCAAAACCGACCTCCTCAATAGAACAATCAACATGGTAGTCCGGGTAACCAAGGATTTCCAATTTTATTCCATTGTTTCAGAAAATGCCAATACCTCCACTTCTACCACGACTATCAACCGCAAAACTATTATCATAGCCAAAAGTGCCTGCTAACGCTTCTACCCTCGAGCCTTCTAACTGAGTTTCCACAATACATAAGAGGGTAGGGCCAAATTTGTTCGCGAACTCGCGAACCTCTCGAACTGTCGCGGCTTTGCCCGTGCCCCGACAGTTCCAACATAGCGCACTCATTGGGCTTGGCGGTGCTCCTCGAAGGAGCCCGCCAAATTCTTCACTTTTGAGGTTGCACCCTCGGAATCAATGTTCCTTATATACAAGTTCTGATGGAGATCCTTGAATACAAGTTCTGATGGAGGATGGATGCCATTTCCGTGTTCCTTATATAAGTGACCTGGCATGCCACAAACCGCGCACCAGTCCGGTAGCTTTTCGTACTTGACTCTGTATATCTGCCTCTTCCCATCTCTTATCATAGATACTGCATTCTTGAGGGGTTTATGGACATTGATGCTGACCCAAACTCGATGAAAATTGCCCACAAAGTCATGTGAGTTCGGTTATGAGAAAAGAACTTCTCCCACTTTTTCTGCCAACGGAGCTACCAGATGAGCATACAGTTCTGGGACATCATGGATTTGTATCCATATCTTGATTATCTCCAGCTTTACAGTGGAAGGCTTCGAAATTCCGTCATACGGCAGCAGGATCACCGCGTCCCCCCTGAAGTTCCAAGGGCCCTCGTTCATGACTCTCTCCCAATCACCAAGGCAAGTGAATTGAACAGTATACATGTTTTCCTCCACAGGTTTGAACTTAGCCTCCTGCGCGATGTCCCAAGCCGCTCTCATGTTTCTGTAAAACCAAGTCTGGCTATAGCTCTTTGTGGTGTTAACCCTAGCTAGGGCAACCCATCTCGGCCCCTCCGGCGGCGCAGCTTGCTCGTCGAAGATCACATCATCCAGCGATGAATTGAAGTCTGGATCTTGTATCACTCACAATTAATTGTGAGAGATATTGATTTGAGTGGGAGCACACAGTTGAATTAACATGTTTAATTCTCAGTGCAATTAATTATGAACACTGTCTAAGTGTTTCTTGCAAAATAGTTGTAGAATAATGGCTCGTGTTTCCACCTTCCCTATTAAAATTGAATAACTATTAAATATCTGGTTAAAACTTTACGATTGGTAACGTAATTCGAGGATTGTCCTCAAAAGTGCCGAGAAGGACTTTGTCCTATCGCATGCTTTCCGTATCCTCCCGCTAATGCTTTGGATCATGTGACTCTCGTCCTTTGATCCAAAAGCGAGAATTCTGTTACGGTCAAGTGGAATATGTTTGCTTCCATGAAACCCAAACTTCGAAAGTTGGGATAGTTATATGATATTCATGGAACTGAAAATTATTTTCAGATACAAACAAAGCAATGTTTGTTTGCAAGTATTAGTAAAAGTGTTTACTATGCATTTGACTGTTGGGAAAGGGATCCAGAAGAACGCCTGTCATATAATGAAAGGTGAATAAAACAACAACTTAAAGAGAAAGGAAGTGTCCAAAGGGTGTTAGTATGACTTACACGCCTAGGAAGTCCGGGGCTAATGCCACTCTTAAGTTGGGTGCTTCTTCTGAGAGTAGGAGAAATACTAAAAGTTAAACTGCTAGAAGTATAAAGGCAAAAGGAAAGAAGACTGGAATATCCAGCTCATGTATGAATGTCATACAAGTTTTTGATGTATAGAAGGCTGGTCAAAGATATAGTTCTTGCGAATTATGGTTAAACATGTTAATCACTAATTCTTGGGTATTGTGAGTTCATCACAAAAATGCCCGCTCGATTGCATCCTGTTGCAACTCGATGTAAGAACTACTATGGCATGAAAGACTAGCTAGAAATGAGGTTAAGGTATACACATGGAACATAGTAAATGTTACTATACCTTCCATCGGTGTATTGCCGTCTGTATTTATTTTCATAATTCATTAAGAGTTTTACAAACTCTATCCCATTGCATAAGGCATCTTGCAAGAAGGTTGTTCATAAGAGAACTTTTTATGTTCGATGTTATGAATAACACAAGGGCCATACTTTCATTATGAATGAGATGTATGTTATGAATATTGATAATAATACAATACCTCTGGGTTTACTTTTCATAATTCATTTTAGAGTTTCATACACTCTTGCCCATTGCACAATGTTTGTTGAAAAGAGTTGTTCATAAAAACAACAATTGTTGTTAAGTATTATGAATAACATAAGGGCCATACTTCCATCATCGATGGGACGTATGTTATGAATATTGAGGGTAATATGATACATCCATAACACTGACGCTAAATGTCGCAAGACTAAAAGAATACCACACAAGTGTGGCACTACATTTGGTCACATTGGAGAAACCCGCATGGAAAATTCCATTATGATGGATTTTGAAGTCTTTTTGATTTTGAATCATCTGACACTTGCAACTTTCCTCCGAAAAGTGAAGTGACTAAAATACCGTTCACAGGCCATAAGGAACGAACAACAAACTTATTAGTGATCATACATTTGATGTGTGTAGTCCGATGAGTGTTGTTAGTGGTGGATTTATTTATCTTCAGAAATGACTCAAGTAGATATATGGATATTTACTTGATGAGACGTAAGTCTGGATCTTTTGAAATCATTCGAAAGGTTCTCCAAAAATGAAGTAGAAGTTATTGTAACAAGAAAATTATGTTTCTGCAATATGATTGCACAAAGGAATATTTGAGTTACATGTTTAGCGAATGTCTGATGAGTTGTGAAAGGGGTTTCATAACTTGCACCTCCCGGAACACCACTGCAAGTGAAAAGTCCGTCGAGATGTAATCTAACCATTTATGACATGGTAAGGTCAAAGATGACATAAATAAATTTGCCATTATCCTTTTTAAAGTGAAGCTTTAGAGACTGCGGCTTTTACACTGAAAAGAGCTACATCGGGTCTGTTGAAATGAAGCCATGGTATGGTACGCCCAACCATGTTATATCTTTCTTAACATTTGGAATATGGGGCTTGTGTAAAAGGTTACAAACCTATTCCAAATCAGACAAGTGCTACTTTGTAGGTTATACCAAAATGTTGGGTATTCCTCCCTCACTATACCGAGGCAAATAGTTTTGCCGCGAAACGGTGTGCTTTTAAAGAGAATGGTTCTTTCAAAAAGGTGAGTGGGAGAATAGTGCAACTCGACGAGATAAACAGTATCTAAGTCATCAGATCAAAGGAAAGAGACCTTGGAAGTAATTCCAGAGTTTCCTACCGCGACTGATACGGAAGTCTCTACAATAAAATGTATGAACTTCGGTCGAACTTGCAGCTGAACCACGTAGGCAAGGCTCGTGCAAACCTCTCAGGTGCGCAAACGAGATATTGTTGTTAGACAACATTACCTACGATACACAAGGAAGCGTTGATGGGCCCTGACTCCGGAATTGGCTAAATGCCAATACAACCCACGTTAGTTTCCCTATAAGTGATTCAAGATTAAAACCTTGATACAACTTTCGGAAGACTTAGAGTCTAACGAATATTTATGGAACTTAAAACTGATACGGATAAAATGTTTTATCCATAAAGCTCGACTTGTTGAAATAACAAGTTCAAGAGTTGACTACGATGAGGTTGTTTTCATCGTAGCGATGCTTAAAGTCGGTTCGGGTTGAACTAGCAATTAATACATATTTCAATCATGAGATATGAAGCATGGATGATAAAAGGATTTCCATCTGATGGAAATGAAAGCTAGGACTTGTATATGATACAGTCCAAAGTAATTTGTCGATCCAGAGGATGCTAGTAGGTATGCAAACTTCAGAGTTCCAGCAATGGACAGAAGAGAGCAAAATGGAGTTGGAATCTTCGTGTTTTGATGAAATGGTCAAAGGGGTTTTGACTTCATCAATGGGTAACGAAGATGCTTGTAATTCAAGAAAGTAAGTGGGAGCGTAATAATATTTCTAAAAACCTTATGTGCTTGGCACATTGGTAATTGGAAATAAATTTCTTGACACGAATTAGGACTTCATTTGAAAATAGTTTTTCGATGAAGTGCTTAGGCTAAATAGCCTCAATATTAGGCATGATGATCTATGGAGATAGATTTACCTAATGGGGCTAAGCAATGAATACATATTGACAAGATGCTAAAACCTTTTAGCATTTAAAACGCCAAGGAGTGATTCTTGCCAAAGTCACATGGAAGGAGTTTTTGCAAGACTCGGTGTCCCAAAACACTGATGAGTAAAATACATGATGCAGATTCCACACACTTTTGTGTTTGGATTAATCATGTATTCCATGGTATGTAAAACAACCAGATATGTCCGATACTCCCAAGGTGTTGCGAGTATGGATACTAAAGTGATCAAAGTACTGATCGTGGGACAACAGTGAAAGATGTCATTGAGTACTAGAGTAAGTACTGATGATATGTTTTCTTGCAAGCGGAGATCATGAAGAGTTCGTTGTAAAATGTTACATCGATAGTCTTCATCTTTTCACCGTGCGATTTTTGATTTAAGTTAAGGGTTTTGTGTAACACACAATGTGGTGGCACAGTTAGTTGGAATTTGTTCAAACTAGTTACTGTGGCGAATTCTATAACAAGGGCTAAGTATGTTGACGCTTTAGAAGCGACAAAGAAGATGTTGAATCATATAGTTCATTCATGAACTTAGTATAGTTCCAAGATGGCTTTTGACAATGGGACACTACTACAGGTAGTTGCTCCATAACTCAGTCTGAGGAATCCAGGTTCGACCTATGATTCACATACATACAAAGCCAAGTCCACACAAAATATGAATTTTGTGAAAACGTGAAAACGCGAGGACATGCAAAGATACACACGGAACTAAAGTCGTCAGATCCGTTGGACATCAGGCTATACCACAAGCGAAGCATATTTACACCGGTGTGCCACAGGTGTAAAGTGCATTAGCATTAACTAGATTATTGACTCTAGTGCAAGTGGGAGTCTGTAGGAGATATGCCCTAGAGGCAATAATAAATGATATTATTTATCTCCGAGTTCATAATTATGTTTATGTTCCATGCTATAACTGCTATGGTTCTCGAGTCTGCAATAACCACGAGGCTCGGAGGAAGACTCATATGCACGTGTGGAATAATAAACGGTAAGAAGTATTCCTAGTCTGGCCTCTAAGACTAGCTCAAGTGTTGCATGATGATTCTGTTTTCCTGGTCATGGGCATGTCTATGCCAGCAACTTTGAGGGCACAATGTTAAGAGAACATTTGTGTTGAATCGACCCGGATTGATGTTATGCTATGAGATTCATTCGTCACAAGTTTATTGGTACATAACACAGAGATGGTTAACGTTTGCATGATTCCTTAGACCATGAGAGTATCGAGTTTCTTCATGCTTGCTTCATGAACTTTGGGGTTTGTTAAACGTCATCCGTAAATGGGTGGCTATTACGGCAGCTTACGGGTTCATGGAAAAGTGTGTCAAGTAACTTGATAGCTCAAGATTGGGATTTGCTCCTCCGACGATGGAGAGATATCTCTGGGCCCTCTTGGTGTTACGGTATCCATCATCGTCTGGCCAGACACTTTGTGATTTGATCACGGGGATGCCGGAACACGATAACGAGAAAAGATAACAATACCGGTAACGAGGTAACTAGCATAGTGGACAAGTTGTTGATCCACGGGAATGCCAACATGTCTCACCTCGGGTATTTGTAACATATCGCGAAGCAACAGGAATAGCACATGGCAACTGGAGGTTCACTCGAATATTTATTCGTGTGGGTATAAGGGTCAATATGGGTGTCCACGGCTCCGATGTTGATCATTGATCGGAAGGGGTTCCGGGTCATGTCTATACTTCACCGAACCTATAGGGTCACACGCTTAAGGGTCATCTATCTGCTGAATACTAGACAGGGAGTCTGAGAGAAAATCACCGAAAAAGTTTCGGACACCGAAAAGTTTCGGACAGCGGAATCGTACCGCAGAGAGAGGTCATCGGATAAGTTTCGATGATACCGAAAAGTTGTTTCGGGATACACCATTAAGTCAAATTGGTTTCGGCACATGCCTGATAATTCTTGGAGGATGCCAGAATCATTCTGGAAGCTTTTTGGAATTTTCCGAGATAAAAACCGGAAATGTTCCGGAGCTGCCGGAGCCACTTCAGATGCGTTTCGCAGATGAAAATCACTAAAACCGGAATTGTTTCGGAACGCGTTGAAAATCATTTTAGTGGGTATTGGAAATGTTCTTAGCCCACATAAATATTTTCAGTTCGATCAGACGCTGAAAAATGTCGTCGTGAATAGTGAAAATCAGCTTTATGGTTACTTTATGGAAAGCCACCTTTTGGGGCTTTGCTCCAAAAGATCTTGGGGATGACATGGATGGATAGGAGCCATTTTTTGGGCCCCTCATGGGGGTGTGGCCGGCCACATGGGGTATCCCCCCTTGGGGACCCTCTTGTTCCTTGGTTTCACTCCTAGGTCCTTGTGGAAGGACTTCATTCATGTGCATTTTGGGTTTTTTGTGAAACTACCCTACCCCCTTGGGATTTCCTATAAATAGAGGTGGAGGGGCAGCCCTCCACACTCATCCCTTGATCTCATACACATGCCATGCATTATCTGGCTTCTTCTCTCCCTCCCACGAAAAGAGTTTCGTAGAGCCGTAAGACTGTCTGGGTTCCGGCAGGAACTAGTTCTGGACGGCGAAGCCCTGCCGGATAGATGACACCGTATGTGTGCAACTCTGTAGAGAGATCGTAGTTTCGGTCTTAGTTCGTGAGTGCCTCCCAAAGGGCTGTCCGTGTGACCGTCCGAGTTTCGAAGGTCCTCCCGAAGGGCTGTCCGAGTGACTGTTCGAGTTTTGAAGGTCCTCCCGAAGGGCTGTCCGCGACACCGTCCGGGGGGCTGTTCGACCGCCTCCTGGAGGGCTGTCTGAGGAGCAGATGAGGGTATACATCCTCGCGGTTGGGAGGTTGTAAATCCTAGCTGCGGGGATCTGCACCGCCGATCGTCATCGACTCTACTTCCCGCTGCGCTACGAGTCGGTAACGAAAAAGATCAAACCATGTATGCAGTCTCCATAGTGGTCCTGGGCTGGTGCGTAGGTCGGAAAATTTTTGTTTTCTGCTGCGTTCCCCTACACTTCTCAACTTCAGTGATCCCCGAAGAACTTGAGTCCCCGGAATTTGCCATTGGATCTCTCACCCGAAAAGAAACAGATCGGGTTTGGTGTGGGAACCCTAACTTCCGCCGCTCCCTCCCTCGACGCGGACGTAGAGACAGCCCTGGTGGCCACCCCCAGCGCAACACCGGCGGGAGAAGGGGTTGATCGGCGGTAGAGGAGAAATCCTCAACGGCGGCGAAAATCGCCCCGGGAGAAAACTAGAAACCCTAACTAGAGGGAAAACAGGGCGGACGCACGTTGATGGTTGTGGGGGCAGCTGCCCCCACTCGATTTTCCGTCGTACGTTTACGTCGATCCTGCCGAGCAACGTGTGCCCCCACTTGGCCCATTGCTTTGCCCCCACTCAGTCCAATTTCCTTTTTATTTTCAAAGGCCCATATATTATAAATCTATTGAAAGGCTATAAGAAGCCCACCACCAAGAAACAGCCTACACTTCGTCGGCCATGAACGCTACCAATATTCGATTGGATCAGACCTCTAGTCCACGCACGCATATATAAAGGAAAACGAACGCATGATACGACACCCGTGGAGCCGCCCGAAACTGCTTATCGTGCGATCGCGGTATCACGCAGTCTCCGGCTCGGCTCGCGGCCGGCAATCAGCGACTTGCCGTCGCCCATCTCTCACGCTTGTGCGCCGCCGCCGCAACACAGCCTCATCCCCCATTTGTGTAATTCCAGCGTTCTAATTCACATCAAGTAAGCCATATAGTAGATCATTAGGGTTCTTTCTTTTCAAAAAAATTTGTTCGTCTGCAGTTCCTTTGTAGAAACTTAGTATTATTAATTTATGTGTATAATTTACTGATTTAGATGACTAGATCAGTTTAAATGATTTTGTTATAAGATGTAATGTACTCCCTCTATAAACAAATATAAGACCGTTTAAATCAAAATTTTAGTACCAACTTTAATCTAGACTGACACACGGGATAAGCATTTTTTTTCTATGGTTTGTGATTGTTGCAACCACCTGTCTCTCTTTTTTTACTTTATCAGATATTTCATAAAACGAAGTCTCTATGGATCCCCACCATAGAAGGGCAACAAGAGCTAATGGACTCAGTTAGGGCAACAGATGATAACGACTCGTCAAGTTCGAACTGATATTATTTATATACTAAGACCTATATTCCATGAAGGAGTCGCGAAACTTCTGTTAGGTTCTTATCTGAGATTCCGTCTATACGGAGCATATGTTGGTTTAGAATTGCTCGGGAATTCATTGCTAGTGACTTTTGAAGTTCTAGGTTTTCTAGTCTACTCCTCTTTTTTCTCGATCGAGCCGCTTTCCCTCATTCTACTCGTCCAGCCCTCTTCACGAACTTGTACAATCAATGCCACAAAGATAGCAAACTCGATTATCGAATATATAAGGAAAGGGGCGACGGTTTGGCACCAGATATCCTGGGGTGTGGAAAGAGCAGCTGTGAAAAGCGGAAAAACCATCAAAAAACAACGATTGCTCGTGAAGGTTTCCACAGAAAGACCCCTTGGTTCTGGCAAACAGATCACAATTACAGGTACCTGGGAGCATACCGATGGAATGAACAAAATACGAACAGTTAACATAATATAGTCATAGATCTTAGGTTGTAACTTGATCATGAGCGAATTTGTTGATGCTGCACCCACGAAGTATGATACCAAACCTATCGTGTGTCAGTCTCCGGCTCGGCTCGCGGCCGGCAATCACCAATTAGCGACTTGCCGTCGCCCATCTCTCACGCTTGTGCGCCGCCGCCGCAACACAGCCTCATCACCCATTTGTGTAATTCCAGAGTTCTAATTTACATCAAGTAAGCCATATAGTAGATCATTAGTGTTCTTTCTTTTCAAAAAAAATTGTTCGTCTGCAGTTCCTTTGTAGAAACTTAGTATTATTAATTTATGTGTATAATTTACTGATTTAGATGACTAGATCAGTTTAAATGATTTTGTTATAAGATGTAATGTACTCCCTCTATAAACAAATATAAGACCGTTTAAATCAAAATTTTAGTACCAACTTTAATCTAGACTGACAAACTCAAATTTTCATTCGGGTCGTCTATTTTTCCTAGTTCCCAGCACACTTAAAATTCGTGTACTATGTTTGAAACTTTGCCAATTCATTTGACATTCTGCTCTTTTGGCACTTAAAGTTACTGAGAAGCTAATGGAGAGTTTTTATATATAAAAAAACAAACAACCACTAAGATGTCTAAACTTGTTGATTTGAACAAGCTTCCTGTGCATCCATCAAAAACGAAGAAGATTGCATACTACAATCCCAATCAACACAATGATATTAGCCTCATCCTAGGAAGATTAAGCCAATGATAACTGGGAAGATGAATCAACATATTAGCTTTGTAGAAAAAGAATTGCTAGTTTGTTTCCTAATGAAGTGGCAGTTAAACATTTTCATGAGGTGAAAATCTCCGTGGGATGAAACGAAAGGATTGTGTTAGAAGCTCTTTTTCATTTGTATAAAGGCACCCTTCGATGTTTTCATTATCCCCTTGTTTGATAATATAAAAAAATTCTTGCAGGTTGTAGGTTAGATTGTTAGACAATGTGTCAATGTTCTCTTTTGTGACTAGGAACAAGATGTAAGTCATTTTGCTTCAAAATGTTAGTTTTTATTTCTTTTGGCAATAAATTTGGTTATCTCATGTACAATGAAGTGATTGTACCTAGGTTTCAATTTATAAGGACCGATTGTCTTGCTAATTCATCAATATGGCCATACACTATTGCCCCCTCTCAATTTTTTTCCTGGGTCCGCCCCTGTCTGAATTCACAACTCTATGATACTCCCTTCATCCCATAATATAAGATGTTATTACACGGAATTTGCCTTTGGTGACCGAGCTCACCGAAGGCCTCCAGATTCAAAATCCAAATTACATCATAATTCATATTTTTACATTTCAAAAAATTCTGAAAAAAATTACAGATTACATGAAGGCATAACACACATGTGTGTAAAATTTCAGGGCAAAACACGTTGAAATGAGGGTTGTGCAAAAATGACAAATCTGGAGCTGTTTAACACATGACACTATTCATCCTCCTAGGCCATGGATTTGTCTTTTTTGTACAGGTCGCATTTCAATGTATTTCATCATGAAACTTTACACACATGCACTAGTAGAAAAAGGGCCTTTAGTCCCGGTTCTGGAACCGGGACTAAAGGGTCAGTTACTAAAGCCTCCCCCCTTTAGTCCCGGTTCTTATACGAACCGGGACTAAAGGCCCTCCACGTGGCCGCTGCCTGGAGGTCCATCTTTAGTCCCGGTTGGTAACACCAACCGGTACTAAAGGAAATTTTATGATTTTTTTTGAATTTTTTTTATTTTCAAATTTCTGAATTATTTTAACCTCTAATATCTAATCACCCCTCATCATTCCAAATCATCTAACTTCCCGGATAGTCACCCATCCTCTCACTACTCCAGCCTGAGCACGCTTAACTTCCGGGTTCTATTCTCCCTCGTTTCCAAATCTGCACTTGTTGTTTTCCTGACAATAGTAAGATGTCAATCCTATTAACCCTCGGGAATTTAGCTTGAGCATGAAGTCACACATTTCACTGTTTGAGTTTGAAACTATTGTTCTAAAAAACAATAATTATTAAGTAACACTAATATTTCTTGAATAAGTAGTTTGACCATAGTTTGACCACAGTTTGACTAGATTTGACCAAAATTCAAAAAAACTGAAATAATTATTTAGTAACACTAATATTTCTTGAATAATTAGTTTGACCATTGTTTGACCATAGTTTGACCAGATTTGACCAAAATTCAAAAAAACTGAAATAATTATTTAGTAACACTAATATTCTTGAATAATTATTTAGTAACACTAATATTCTTGAATAATTATTTAGTAACACTAATACTTCTTAAATAAGTAGTTTGACCATAGTTTGACCAGATTTAACAAAAATTCAAAAAAAACAGAAATATAACTTTTTTCCCTTTTAGAATTTGAGGATTCTAAAAATTTACAAACAGGCCGTAGGCTGTCAAAATCGGATGCGGATTTTCGTGCTGAACATTTTGATATATTATACTTTTTTCCTGACATCGTATGCAAAAGTTATAGCCGTTTTACATTTTCCCTACACTTTTTGCAAAACATGTATAAATTTAAGTTTTTAAATTTTCCTAACTAGTACATGTAGTAACATAACTACATCTGGAAGGATTTTAATTTTTGAATTTTTTATCATTTTCTTTTAATTTTTACAAAACTGAAAAGGCGATCCACGCGGGGGGGGGGGGGGGGGGGGTAGAGTTTGAAAATAGGACCTTTAGTACCGGTTCGTGCCATGAACCGGTACTAATGCCTCAAACCCCATTAGTACCGGTTGGTGGCTTGAACCGGGACTAAAGGTCTAACCTTTAGTACCGGTTGGTGCCACGAACCGGTACTAATGGGCATCGCACCCTTTAGTCCCGGTTCGTGGCACCAACCGGGATTAAAGGTCCCATTTGAACCGGGACTAATGCCTGTACGGTGCCCTAGCCGCTCGAACCGGGACTAATGCTCACATTAGTCCCGGTTCGTAATGCAACCGGGATTAATGCTCTTTTCTGGCCGAACAAAAGCCCTGTTTTCTACTAGTGATGTGGGTTACATCCTTACATACACACATAATTTTTTCAGAATTTTTTGAAACGTAAAGTTTGAATTTGATTTTTTCAAAAATAAAGGCCTTCATGGAGCTTGGCCACCAAAACGCCATTCTCGTTATTACATCCTATATGTGTATATTGAATGTAATAACGTCTTATATTATGAGACGGATGGAGTATATTATAATCAAAAAAGTAAGTTGACGGTAACATTTGTAAGTTGCACACAGAAGTAAATCGCAGGCGATTCGATTACACTCACTTCAAATGTTGCTAAGCACAAATTCTTCAAATAGAAAATGATGATCTCTAATAGAAGTAAATTGATTTTGGTCTCTCTTCGGTCTTTTTGTTCCGATGACTAAAAGGAACGTGATGATATACGTATACGGGTATGGAATACTGGTTATTTGTGATTTTCTTGGTGGTGAAAAGGGTTGTCGGGAGAGACAAGCTGCAGGGACCATGGGATGCAGTAGGAATGGAGGAGGACAAGGCAAGGTGCGTCCCGACTTCACGGCCCCTGACACGGCGACGTCTCCCAAAATCTCCTAGCAGCACGGCTTCATCCTCAACACGCATCTCGCGGTTTGGCCATGGGAACCAATGATAAGGATCAACGTGATGATCCTATAGTTTTTGCCCGATCTTTCACCGCAAGACAATTAGATAGCAAACCTTCTAATCACGTGATCAATCCACGCAACCTGAAGATGAGGAAACGAATCTAGCAAGCAACGTGAAGATGAACAACACACCTCTAACCTTGGCATGATAATCCTTGATCACACAAGACCTTCATGCAATCATCACTTTATTTGATAAACAGCAGCGCCGTCCCCGGAGGGATGATTCACCATGTGGACACAATGTTCAAAACTCAATCTAACCCCCCCTCTAAACCTAGCCACCGGCCTCCTTATATAGGCATCTAGAAAACTAGTCAGTTAGACACTCCCACACCGAAACACACAAAATAAAAATTCTAAGTGGCCCATAACATGACCTGGAAATAAAAATAGATAAAACTGGAACCAACCAAGTACATGGTCGGGTCACCCCCTTTGGCACACCTCTAACTTGGAGGAGTCCTGAAGTTGGGCTTCACCTCCTCCTTCATGGGAACAACATGAGGTACTGGGATGCCCTCATCAACCAATATCCACTTAATTTACCTTCATAGAAAAGGCTAGACAGTAAGAGTTTACGCAAAATACAAAAAACTACACACAAAATCTACCAATGAAGCGTGCACAACCCGACCACGACACCGTCTTCTCCCACCTCGTCGACCGTCTCAAAACCTTCTCTTCTCGTGCATGCACCTCCTCAACAGATTTATTGCCAAATGGCACCAAAAGTATCTTTCATATTGTTGAAAAAATGATTTTAAAATGGTGACACTAAAGGAAGGAATTGTGATGAAGGGAGCAGAGATGAAGTCCTCACTATCGGATAATATTGATTTCTGCCAACTTCGCGGGGAAGTCGGTTGTCCAAGCTCCACCTGAGGTATGTCGTACAAACAACACCATCAGGATCACATATATGCACTCGACCGATCTGTGTCCATATCTTGCCATTGTCAAAGAAGTGCTTATTTTGCATGTATGGATTTTTCTGATTCAGTAAACCAATGATCATGTTTTAATTTGGTTATTTCTAGCAGGTTTTCTATAAAGCATCCAAACAAAGATTTGATGATGATCCATAACTAAAATATAGGGCTCAACAAGTTGTAGTTCGGTTACAAGTAAACTGATCTTATTTGTAGAGCTACATAAGATCGTGGTCTTCTCATTCTCTTCTAAGCAATATATACACTGTTGGGAGGGGAGGAGAAGTATCATGCCACTTGGAAAAAGATACGACAAATCAGTAGGAATGAAATTGACCATGTTTGCAAGTACTTAGACGTACATCCTGATGAAAAGATAGTCTTAATTTCTACTGGGATTTGACTTACAATTTTAAAAAATTGCTGAGCAAAGTATCAACATAATGTATAGCAGCAAGCTTAAATATTTAGCTAAATTGGGCAATAGATGAACATGCACACAATTGTTTCTCGAATGTTAGCCTCTTGCTGTATGCAAACTGAACTTTCTACTTTATAGAACTGAAATATGTGCAATGAATGTTGGCTAACATTTTTTTCTTAAAGCTTTGTATTTTCTTTCTCTCCTTTGAACCATAATGCAGATGATTGTATCAAATTATTTGAGTTGATTCATCCCAGCTTATTTTTTTATTGTCATATGAAGTCCCATAAAGAAATCTACATTTGCAGCCAACATTTTACGATTTAGCTGTAGTTATTTATTGGCGTGCATCATTTTGCTTGAAATTTTCGAAATCCTGGTTTCTTCATTTTTATCTATTACTAGCTAGTTAATATTTGTCAAGATATTTACAAGACTTCGGAAATCTCGTTTGTCTAGGTCATTTTTTGCAACACCTTCATATTTTTCTTGATTTGTTGGTTCATCTGAAATCATTCTAATCAAACCATTTGTATATCCTTCTGTTTAGTCACTTGCCATTGAATGCTTATATCATGTTGTATGTCTCTTCCCTGGAAGCAACCAAAAAGGTTATTGTTTTATGCTTGAAAAAAACAAGATGCATAGCTAATTACATGTTTCAAGGGTAGATCATTTATAATCCTTATATTCCATAAGTTCTGGAGCTATTGAGTAAGCATGGTTTATGGTCGAGGAAATTGAGGGTGCTTGTGAAATTTTGTTCAAGGTCATCAAATCCCTATGACAATGGTTAAAACAGATGGTGACTTGAACTACGACTCAACATATTTTGAAGCCATTTGGTTAGTTACCAAGTAATAATTTACATATTTTTTGTATACCTCATTCTTTCTTCGTTCTCATTTAGGTGTTTACCATATAATCAAAGCGGTTTTGGAGCAGGGCGATGACGTAGCAGACCGGTGACGCAATGCCCAAACAAGTGAAGTGGAAGAGCTCGTGGAAGAGGAGATGGGATGACAATGCTGCAACCTTGTCATGATTGTTGTATGTATATTTTAGGCACATCGAAAAATAAGTCCTAATGATGTAAAGTGGGGACATCTTTGGTGGAGATGGAAGCAGAGCCTGTGCGGAGGCCTGAGACAAAGAGAGCACTATTCATAGTCAGTTCGTGAATGAACATGTGGTGGAAAGAATGTTTTTATGTCCATATGCCCCCTCTTTTTATACTCAGGTGAGTTGCCTTATGTCTCACCATGCATTTGTGATAGTGTTCCGCATTGCACGGCGTACGTAGTAAAGTGAGACAACAAAACAACGACATGGAAGTCACATGCAGAGTCAAGGGGCAATAGATTGAGATGATGAAAGATGTATGGATAGAACGGTGATGGACGACAAGTTCTGCAGAAGAGCGGCCAGAGGGGTGCGTGGTGTATGTTGAACATTGCGTGTTTTTGTGTTGTGGTTGAGCATTGCCTTTGATGTGCTCCTCCGCAAGGTGAAAATTGAGCATTGTTTACGAATGCATTTGGCGCGTGTTTGGTTGCCCGCATTAGGCCCAGCCTGGCCCGCGCGGGAAGAAAGTGGCCCGTTTGGTTGCCTGCGTTCACTGTGCGGCCAGCATCGCACGGAACTTAAAGCACGTCCAGGCCAGGCCTAGGGGAAACGCCTGAATCAGCAGTAGCTCGCGAGCCTGGCTCGGGCGAGGCAGGGGAGGGCGACGCGCTTCTCCCCTCGTGCGAGCAGGGGAGATGGTGCGAGCTCGCCCGCATCGCCGAAAAAATCGGCGGGAGGATTTCGGCTCACCTCCCGTCGAGTCCACCCCTATTTAGCCCCTCCCTCACAGCCCCAACTCCCTCCGTTCGAGCTTTCTCGCCGACGCGCATCGGCACCGACGAGCATGTAAGCGGCGCAACTTCATCGTCCGGCGGTCCACGACGTCGGCGCTCCTTCACCGGCCGGCGTTGATCTTCCACGACCATCCCCCCTCGTCCTCAAACTGCGGCCATGGCCTCTGTGAGTTCAATCCCCCTTTCTCTCTGTTCCTTCTAGCTAGATCTGAGCTGCAGCTAGGGTTTGATCTAGATGCTTGGTTGATTAGTGGTCTGATCTGTGAGCTAATAAGGTTGATTGCTATGGTGCGGTTGCAATTTGTGGTAGGGCTAGATGTTCAAGCATGCTGTAGGCTAGATTAGTAGTAGAGTTTGAAGTTGAACCTTGTGCTTGTGTTGAATCCTGCTTAGATCTGTGATTTGTAGCTATTGGTGGTCCATTTGTAGCATGTTGTTTGTTGTAGATGTATGTTCCTGCTCATAGATTGTCCGGTATGCTTGGTATGATAGCGATGAAGCATGTGCTTACTATGATAGTGATGAACCAGATGTGCTTTCATGGATTGTCTGGTATGTTGTGTGCTATGCTTACTGTCAATGCGTGCTACGATTGTAGGACATGACCACGCAGACGCAAGATCTTAGTCAGGCCCTTGTCCTGTCCGACAACCAGTTTGCTTCATCATTTGTCGAGGACTCACAGCCTATGTCCGAGATGGCACCTGATGCAGAGGTGTTCGCGTCTGATTCCCTCTATGTGCCAGTAGTGCTCGTTGAGCCAACTCCTGCTGCTGCTGCCGCTGCAATCAAGCTAGCAGCAGCAAAGGCAAAGAAGGATGGTAGGTCGAACAACATGAAGTGGCAGCCGTTCATGTCCACGTTCGTGCTGAACAAGATGTGTGAGCTCATCTCTAGTGGAGTTAGGACTGACAAGGGCTTCAAGGAGGTGCACTTGAACACCGTTGCGAAACAGGTGTTCAAGTTCTGTGGGCAAGAGGTGTCTGCCACCCAGGTGTACAACCACCTGAGGAAGTGGAGAAGATGATGGATCCAAGTGTCCAAGCTGAGAGACCTTACCGGCGCCTCATGGGATGAGAACACTTGCTCCATAGTTCTGGAGGGAGAGCACTACGCCGGCCATGTCGCGGTTAGCTCACAGCCCTCTTCCTTTTCATACTGTCCACCATTGCCTACTCCTAATCACAACTAACAACACTTGTGTTTCATTCTTAGGACCACCCAAGGGACGCTGAGTTCCTCAACACACCCATCCAGAACTACAGCCATATGCAGCACATCTTCTCCTTCGGGCTGGCAACTGGGAAGCATGCCATGGGCTCGGGGGAGCCTCTTGGTTCTCCCATGCCAGACTTTCCTGGGACCCCGGACGTCGAGGTCCTTGATGGCCCTGACAAGCCCGCTGCGAAGCCCTTCGACAAGCCATTTGACCCCGTCCATGATAGGAAGAGGAAGAGAGGAGGCCTGATGGAGGAGGAGATCAATGTCTTTTGCAGCATGACTGAGGCGGTGAAGGAGGTGGCAACAGCCATCAGGGAGTGCAAGCCCCTGGACGTCCACCCTGACCTGTATGGCGCTGTCATGACCCAGGGTGGCTTCAGCGACGAGGCTCTCATGGCAGCTCTCAACCACCAGCTTGACAACAAGGCCCAGGGTGTTGGGTTCGTTGCCATGGACGGCGCTCACAGGGTGCTGTGGCTCAGGAGCTGACTGGGCAAGCACTACTACTAGAGTAGTGCTGCCCGTGAGCGTGCATGATCCCCGACGGCGATGGCGGCGGCGACGACGACGACGATGACGACGTACATTTTGTGTAGCTAGGGCTCAAAAACTATTTGATGGTCTGTATATTTTGGTGAGGTGGTATATACTAACCCCTCACACTGATGGTGAACTTGCCGTGGTAGGACGACACCCTCTTTTGGTTGTGGTGGTAGGTTAACTCCAAGGTAGTGCTAGGAAGAACTTGCTATGCCGTATGATCATGCATGCTTTACTTCTCTTCTCCTCCATTGTTGTTTGTGTGCTACTTTGCTCTACTTGTGTGCTCCATTGATTTGCTGCTTCAACTCTTGCTCTTGTGCATTGCTAGGGCAAGTGGTATGTCGTGTTCATCGGTAAAGTCCCAGGGGTTTATAGTTCATGGGAAGAAGCCAGTGCACAAGTGGCATCGTATAGCAACAGCACCCATAGAGGGTTCAAGACTAGGCAGGCAGCAGAACAAGCTTACTCCGAGTGAGTGCGAAAGCACGACAGCAGTGTTGACAGTGGCAAGGTTGGAGGTGTCAAGGTGGATCGTCAGTTTGGGCTGAAGCTGAAGAACTTCATCATCTTCGCCCAGTTCATTGCCATTGTTGGCTGTGGCATTGGTGTGCTAGGTGTGGGTAAGCTCACCAACTAGGGTACAAGGTAAGCACAACATGTACGCCGTATGCAACCAAACGCCGTGTTCATGTGCCGCTCGGGTCAATGCAGGCAACCAAACAAAATGCACTTGCGTATTACCTAATGCAGGGACATTAGATACAGGTAACCAAACAACTAGCAGATGGTGTATTAGGGCCTGTTTTTGCTCAACCAGGCTGGGTTGAGAAGTGTATGCGATGCAAACACTGTAGCAAACGGCAACCAAACACGCCCTTGTTGACCCTTGGGCATCATGTATGGATCTCATTCAGCTTTCCTTGGTCGTTCTAGTACTTGGTGCTCCTTGTGATGTGTGAGCGTGACATCGAATTCTTCCTTTCGTTGGTCGTCAGGAGCTGGCGTGGCGTGTGCACACGTCTCTTTCCTCCGACGGTGTGTGCCGAACCAGACTTGATTACCGCAACGTACCAGCGGCCGACGAGAGCGCGGCGCCGCGTGTCTACGTGCGTGCGTGCGCGGGGCCGGCCGTATTACTTGCGGTCAAGGGAACGGGCGGTGCGGTGGTCACAGACTCACAGCCACAGTTGTAGCCCTCTCAGCTCGCAGGACGGGGTGGCCCGCGCCCGCCGTGCCGGCGTGGAACAACAACCGCCGCTCCGCTCGCCGGCCTGACGAATGAGGCGCGGCACCGGCAAGGGAAACCACGCAGGTAGCTGGGCGGTACGAGAAGAGGAAAAATAGGGAACACGACAATCAGTCAGTCTTCTCTCTGTGTCAAAAAAAACAACAACAACAACAACAATCAGTCAGTCAGTCAGTCTTGGCAGGAGAAGAGACGTCAGTGATCCGTACAGCATAAAATGAAAGAAAATTATGAATCAACATGTGGTTGGATGGTTAGGTGGACAAGGGTATCCCTAGCCCACTAGGGTTAAGTCCTGCTTGCATTTATTTTGAATTTATTTCAGAATTTCAGCGATGCACGTTCAGTGGGGAGGAGACGTTTCCGTTGATTACGAGGCGCCTATGGTGACTTCGTAAAATATCAAGATGATATGCCGGCTTAGTCTCTTGAAGGTGCTCATGGGGATAGGGTGTGCGTGTGCGAATATATGCCCGTGTATATGAACGCTTGCGTTTGTACCGCGTTCAGAAAAAAAAGAAAAGAATTAACACTTCATTCTATAGCGGCGGTTCGCTTGGCCACACACCGAACCGAGCCCCCACGCCTACGCACTCGCCGACCCGACCGCACGTAAGTGCGGAACGGTCCATCGCGATATGCTCGCAGACATGTATATACTTATCCTATAAACACATGCACATACGTTTTATCCTTAAAGTGCTATTTGTTGCAGAGCTTATGATAACATTCACTTCCTGCGATCTCTTTGACTAACTCAGGAGCAATGCCAATGTCGACGACATCCATAAAATTACCACCGACTAGATCCTGCTTGCTTTATACAAAGCATTTTTGTAGGGATGCCTATAAAAAGCCGTGGTAGCTTTTTCCATGGAATTTCGATAAACATCTGACTTGCTCGATATCTTCTACCTGTACTCTAGATGAAAAATATGGTTAACCTTCAAAAGAGAATCGGCAAGTCTTGAGATTGGCGATGTTACTATAGACGCCTCACTATCAACGGGAATATTTCCTCCCACTAAATGAATATTTCTCTTCACCAATGTGTCAAACCTAAGGTTCAATTCCCATAAGCTATTGATACTTGTAGGCTCCTAACCATCTAAACAAAGGTTGATTTTCGCTGGCCCACGGTTACATATGGTTTATTTTTATGCATGCCTCCATCAGAAGGGTGCACGGATTTAATATTGTCCATCGTGGCTTGATTCGTACCTACTACACAAGAACCAAAGCATGTCTACCAGGGTTGCACACACCTTGAATGACAAAAAGGCATGACTGCATGTCCACCAAGGGTTTATCAGTTGGAAATTTTGGTGACTACCCGGTTATAGGATTTACCATTACGCCTCAAATAATGTTGCTTACCGTTAAAGGTTATATAAGTTTCGTATGCACATGACGCCGTTTTGCTCTCACTAAATGTGAGCCCTTTCGTTCAAAAACAATGGTATGAACTATGGGAATGGAAGTCCGAATTATGATTAGGCATATGTGATACGACATACCCGATGTCAGATGGATGAGATGTGCTGACGCTTGTTTCCACTTTAGCTATATGTAAGTCACCTGAATTTTGAATTTGGGTCAGTCAATTTCTTAGTCATTGATTCTTGCTCTGAGATGCGTGTTGCATTTTTTCTAGACTATTCTCTGAGCTGGTTTGTGCTGTTTTTATTTTGACTGACCACATATTTGGGACAGTCAATTGGCTACTAGGCTGAAGCCCATTACCTGTATTGCCCAGTCCATCCCTCTTTCTCTTTGTTATTGCTTCTGTTTTTTGGCTTTTATGCGTTCTTCTTTTATTATTTGTTTTCTTTTGTACGTATTTCTGGGACGTTGGGTGAGTCTAAATGTACACACATAAATACTATGTAATCTGTACGAAAACTACACTATTATTTGATTGTTGTTTGCATACTACAAAAGTGTAATTTTAGTGCCAAGTTGTGTGCTAGTTTTTTTTACTTTTTTCATTATCTTTATTTGTAAAGATTAATATCAATAACACTAATTCATTGTTCCATACAAAACTTCAATATTTTGATTTTGATTCAGTTATATTTCATTTCTTTCTTATTTAAGGGTAACTAATATCAATGTCACTAATTCATTCATGTTTAGTAACCTTTTTTGAGAAAAATTCACTATTATGTGTGTATCCTTACATATTTTTAAAAAGTGCAATTTTGTGTATATCGTGTGCAATTTTTGTCAAACCTTTTTTTTTACATTTTCTTTCTTCTTAAAGGTTAATACAAATGGCACCACTTCATTCTTCCTCATCACTATTTTGATTTTGTTTTAATTTTATTTAATTTCTTTCTTTTTAAAGGGTAATAACAATACCAATAATTCATTTTTCCATATAAAATTTTATTTTATTTTTTCTATTATTATTTTAGTTTCCTTTCTTTTAATGGTACTACCAATGCCACTAGTTCATTCCTTCTGACAAAATCCCTTTTTGTGAAACAGAAATAATTTGCTACCCATGATTGTAGCTACACATGGCCCCAATATCTATCTCTAATTATTTTGGACCATGGAAAATAACTCTATAACAAAAGTACCGTGACTTAGGACCAGCCAGGCAAGCAAAAAAGCACTTGGGCCAAAATTCTTGCATATTATAAAAATGTGCAATTTTTCTGTATATTATGTGCAAAAAAATCACCATCTGATTTTTAATAATTTATTTCCTCCTAAATGGTAACACCAATGCCACTAATTCATTCTTTTTTTGAAATTTTATTTTTCGGTTATTGTTTATTTTTTATTTCATTGTCTTCCTTCTTAAAGGGCAATATCAATGCCACTAATTCCTAGACAACTTCACTATTTTTATTATTTCTTTTATTTTATTTTAATGGTAATACCAATGCCACTAATTCATTTGTACTTAGGAAACTTTTTTTCTCAAACATTCCACTATTAAATGATTATTTCTGCATATTATAAAATAGTGCATCTTTTATCTATCTTTTGTGCAAATTTTGTAATTGTTTGTTTTAGTTTTTTATTTTCTTTATTCTAAAAGGGTAATACCAATGCCACTAATTCATTCTTCCCTAGAAAACTTTGTTTTTTGTTTTTTTTGTTTTTATGTTTTTTTGTTTTAGTATGGGGGGGGGGGGGAGAAGAAGGGCAGAGAAAGTACAAGGTGGCTTGGCCTTTGGATCTTTGATCGGGTGGTGAAGAGTGGTGGAGAAGATTTGACAGAACACCCAGAAAAATTAGGTTCCTATCAAATAATAGCCCTCATAACATGGATATATATATATATATATATATATATATATATATATATATATATATATATATATATATATATATATATATATATATATATAAGTTTTTATGCAATGTGGGTGTAATTCATACCGTTGTCTAAAAATCCACTACTATATGTTTATTTTGCATATTATGAAACAATGCGATTTCTATGCCACTTGTGTGTAATTTTGTATGATTGTTTGTTTAATTTTGTATATTTTCTTTCTTATTTAAGGTAGCACTAATGCCCTTAATTCATTAATTCTTTCTTAGAACAAATTATGTTTTGCTTTGAGTTTTTTATTAGCTTTGGTTTTATTTTTTGTTTAGTGAGTGTCGCATGCATGTTTCCTATCCATTTAGCAAGCAAAGTTTAGCTGTGAATTGCATGTACATGTAACCCATATATGCATGTCATGCCCTGGAAATAGAATGCATGCGATGCCAAAATTTTGGGTCCTTTCATCCTCCTAAATCTATAATGGGTAAATGGTGAAGAGAAGCAACAAACATGCATGCACTCCATATTTTGTATTTGTATTTATTCTTTTGTTTATGTTCATTTCTTTTAGTTTATGTTGCATTGGTGCGACACTAGTTAATGTTGTACTCCCTTCATCCTAAATTACTTGTCTTAAATTTTTCTATATAGTATGTACCTTAGACATGTTTTAGTGTTAGATACGTCCTTATCTAAACAAATCTAAGACAAGTAATTTGGGACCGAGGTTGTATTAGCAACTAAAACATAATTCATTTATATTGACCTACTAAAGATATACTCCCTCCGTTTCTTTTTAGTTTGCATATAAGATTTGGTCAAAATCAAACTTTATTAACTTTGACTAAGGTTATAGTAAAATATATCGAGATTCACAATATGAAATCAATATTGTTAGATGCACCATAAAATTAACTTTCATACCATATAACTTTATTATTATAGATGTTGATATTTTTTTCCTACAAAGTTGGTCAAACTAGGTAATACTCCAATAGCAACACAGAAAATTTTACAGATAGTACTACTCCAATGAAACCCAACGAGCACAGCTAGTCAATCGTGCGGAATCCGTGAACCGAACAGTTCCTTGACGGCCTGAAACCTCGCCGCCTTGTCGGCAAACTTGGTGCCCTGGTAGTAGTCCAGGTAGTCGCCGAACCTGTACGGCCCGGGGTACAGCTGCGCCGCCGGCTGCCTCGCCGTGGCCGCCGGCGCCACAACGGCGTCAGCTCCGGGGTTGTAGAACGTCGCCACGGACAGCCGCCGGCCCTCGGCGACGGCGGCGACGCGGTGCAGCACGCTCCTGTAGGCGCCGCCGCTCATCACCTCCAGCTGGTCCCCGATGTTGACGAAGATCCTGCTGCCCTTGGTGGGGCCGACGGGAACCCACTCCCGGTCGCCCCGGAAGAACTCCAGCCCGCCGACGACGTCGTCCTGCAGGAGCAGGATGATGCCGCCGGCGTCGGTGTGGGCGCGGAGGCCCCACACGAGGTCCGGCCGCGGGCAGGCCGGGTACATGGCGACCTTGGTCCCGACGAACGGCGGCGTGAAGGTGTCCCTGACGAGGCCGCCGTCCAGGCCGAGGTTCAGGCTCATGCACTCGGCGAGCAGCTCCGCGAGCGACACCATCTGGCCGATGTACGCGTCGAGCATCTCCCTGAGCATGGCATGACAGGAAGGTGAGCCAGGAAGCAAGTGTGAGAATGTGCATGAGGTGGGAAGAACAGTGACCGTGTGGCCGGCGGGATCTCCGGGAAGTCGGCGACGTTGTTGGCGGGACGGTGCCGGATGAAGTAGGCGGTCTCCCAGTCTACCTCACCGGAGACGGTTTTGGATTCCTCCGCCGGCAGCTGCAGGTCCTTGGCGAGGTCGGAAGCGTAGAATCTATCCTTGAGATGCTCGTCGTAGTGGGCGTACACGAAGCGCTTCACCTCCTCCATCAGCGCGGCGTCGACGCCGTGGCTGTCCACCTGCGCCGTAGTACGCGACTGTTAATTAATTAACTTGCGGCCGGCCGTGATGAGCATGTGTGGCCGCTTACGTACCCAGAAGAAGCCCCAGTCCTTGCAGGCTTCGTGGAGCCGCGCCATGGTTTGCGACCGCTGGGAGGCGTCGCCGGTGAGCCCCTGGAGGTCGATCACCGGGATCTCCATGTCCATCTCCTACGTACTGATCACTCCCTCTGTACTACTAGATCGACGCGCTAAGCTAGCTGGTGCATGTGGAGAAGCATTGGCATGGAAGCTCCAATTTATACCGGACAAGGTACATCGCCGTCCACAATCCTCCCGGCCGGACGGTTGCTTCCAGTGTGATCCCTGGAGGGTAAAAGGTACACACAAGCGGACGGCGCCAACCAAGTTGCGCTGCCGCCACCACCCACTTGGAATGTGCTGCTGCTGCCGCCCGCTGTTTTTGTTGCTTGGTTTGGGATGTGGTTTCCGCATGCTTCAGCTGTGGAGAATCCAATTTTCTTCCACTCCAATCTAGTACAGTATGTAGTGCGGTCAAAAGGACCGGGCGAACCGAGACTATTCAAATGGTTAGGTTCTTTGTGGTGCAACTAGCTCATTAAAATTCAATTGCAAGACTTGACATTTGTGTTCGCATTTTTCAGCATTTATTTCATGCTTTCAGTGATGTTCGTTCAGTGAAAGAAGATGTTCTTGTCAACTATGATAATGTCGGTGGTGATTTCATCAATCTCAAGATTATGTGCTACTCAGTCTCTCGAAAGTGCTCATAAAAGTAGTCTATGCGTGCATGCGTCCCTAGAGTGAATATAAGTATGAGCGTGTGTGTGTACTGGCATGCACTTAGGGCCGTGGAAATAGTGAGCGTCGGCAAATCAATAGTCTTAGACGGACAGATGATTACGAGCATCGCACGGATCCTCAACGCTAATTAGTCTCCTCCCTGAATTTCATGGGGTGGGCCTGCCTGCCACCTAATCTCCAATCAAAAAATACCGTCTAATTACATTCTATTGATCCATAACTACTTGTCCATGCGTCTAGCATTACTCTTGGCAAATAGACATCAATCGCCGAAATCACTCCAAACACAACCAAGAAGATAAAACACAAACAAAATAAATCAACAATAAATAGTTCGATTTCGTTATTACAATTCAAACAAATAGTTTATCTTTCAATACAAGAAATAGTTCAACAATACAACATCAAACGCACAAATCATGATGCGCTTTGTTGGCCATTCCATGCCCACCATTCCTTGATGAGATCCTTCTGAAGATCATCATGCTTTTTGCACGTCGAATGGCATGATAGGAGGCAACAAAACAGGCCACCCTGGCAGCCCTCCGCCGCACTCGCACGGGATGTCCCAAGAGCTCATAGTGAGAGTAGTCTACATCTTGGCCACGCTCATTCTCGATGATCATGTTGTGCATAATCACACAAGCGTGCATGATGTACCAAAGCATCTTTTGATCCGAAAATCTAGCCGGTCCTCTCAAAATAGCAAATTGGGCTTGCAAATTCCCAAAAGCTCTCTCCACATCTTTTCTAGCCGCCGCCGCCCGAGCATTGTGGAAATTAAGATTTTTCTTATCTTCCAGTTTTTTCAAGGGCTTCACAAATGTTTGCCACTTTGGGTAGATGCCATCCACAAGATAGTACCCATAGTTGTATGTACGGCCATTTCCTACAAACTACACCGGTGGCAGTTCACCATTTGCAACTTTATTCATTAGTGGTGACCGGTTGACAACGTTGATGTCATTCAAAGATCCAGGCATTCCAAAAAAGCATGCCAAATCCAAGTCTCCTGATCGGCCATCGTTTCAAGGCCAAGTGATTATCAACTAGATCAGCGGGGATACCGTATGCCAACATACGCAAAGCGGCTGTCACCTTCTGAAAGGTGCTATGCCCGAGCTCTCCGGCGGCATTCCTCCTTTGCTGAAAAAACCGGTCATGACTCGCTAGTTTCTCTGCAATGCGTCTGAACAACTCGGTGCTCATCCTAAACCGGCGCCGGAAGTACGACTCAGGGTAGACGGGAGGATCCACAAAATAGTGCCTGATCAATCTGTTGTGGGCATCGATTCTATCCCTCCAAATTTTCGACCGACCCATAACCGAACCACCGTGCTTCGGTTTTTTATTGATGTGCATAGCTAGGATCATTGCAAGATCCTCCTCCTCTTCCATATCAAATTCTTCTTCGGAAGAATCATATGACGAACTCATCTACAATGTTCAAACTAGGCTATAAAAACTACAAACAACATGCATCAAATTCATGTAAAAAATGTGAAGTTGAAGCAATACATACCTTGCGGGCGTTTTGTCGAACACCTTGCCGGCGCTGTTCGTCGGAGGACTGCCGCGCGCGAGGGGCGGCGGTGACTAGAGGGAGACGGAGGAAGCAGCGGCGGCGCGGGGATAGGCCGGGGAAGCGCCGGAACGGTCGCCGGATGAAAAGAGGTGGCGCGGGCGGCGGCGGCGGCAGCGGCTGGATGGGGTAGGTGGAGTTGCGAGCGGGCGCTCGAGTGTCCAGCGCGTGGGAACGGCCGCAGCAAATAAACGGCGCGTGATGGCGTCTCGGCCCGCGCGCGGTTTGCGCCTCTGCTGGAGCGCCCGGAGCGGTAGCGCGCGTAAAAAAAACACTAATTTTTCGGCGCTGCGCTTATATAACGCATCTGTTGGATAAGCAGCAGCAAGCACGCAAACGCGTTCCCTTGCTTTGAACGTGGAATGCCGACCTGTCATCCTCATGATGAGGACGACTCAAAAGACATTTCTGTAACACATGATGTGCAATTTCAACAACATTATTTACATCTCTGTCCATTTCATGATCATTTAAGACGAAAATGAGCACCAAACAGAGCATTCCATCTGGAGTCGTACATATGAACACAAGCCCCAAAGTCTCGCAAAAAATAAATAACCAAAGTGTTAGCAGCCACCTACGTACGTGGCTTCGTAAGGTACGAAAACCCGGTGCCAAAATTTCTACACCCAACCCACTTTGTTCGTTCGTTCTTCCAATACAGTTAGCACGGCCACTTTTTGCCTACCTACGTACGTGGAGCACAACCGACCGACCAATCAATCGAACCAATCAGTCAAAATGGAATAATGGACGATGGACGGCGGCCGGCCGGCCTAGACCTCGGCGCACCGGCGCGGCGCGAAGCCGAGCCGGTTGCGCTCCAGGTCGTAGAGAACGTGGAAGTTCTGCTGCTGGTAGTTGCCGATGATGGACATGCCGGAGCGCGGCGTGCCCAGGACGGCCAGGCACATCACCCCCTCCGGCTCCAGCCGGATGAAGTAGTTCTCCGCCGGGAACTCCCACGCCGCGCCGTCCGCGAACACCAGCGACAGCTCCGGCACCTCGATCTTTCCGGCTCCGGACACGTTGTAGCACGGGCTCAGCACCGGGAACCCGGCGATGAGCGGGTAGGACGGGCTCATGCGGTCGATGAACGCCTGCCGGATCGCCCGGTACGCCGGCTCCGGGAAGTAGCTCAGCGTCGTGCCGGAGTCGATGATGGTGCCGCCGGCGGCAAGGGTGTCGGAGGAGATGTTGACCGCCTCCCCGCCCACGAGGATGGACTTGAGCTGGAGGTAGTAGAAGGTGTCCGTGTCCGTGGCCGGCGCGAAGGCCGTGTAGTTGAGCTGCGGGTGCGCGAGCAGCGCGTCGTCGTGGCCGAAGATGACCTTGCTCCCGGCCGCGCTGCCATGCTCCACGAGGCAGTAGGAGAAGGCGTGGCCGCCGTAGACGCCGCGCAGCTGCGACGCGAACGAGAGCGGGCCGCGGCCGAGCCCCAGCAGCCCCGCCGCGCCGTGGAAGAGGCCGCGGTTCCGGTGGCCGCACCCGAACGCCACGCCGTCCACGCGCCGGGTCCCGGTGGCTGTGAGGTTGACGGTGAAGGCCTCGAGCGCGAGGTCGCCGGTGGTGTTCGACTGGTCGCCGTACCAGTAGTAGTAGGGGCAGGGGTCGCTCCGCGGGCGGCGGCACTCCCTGGGCGACGCTGTCTCCGGCGGCGAGACGAGGCCGCAGCGGCTGTCCCCGCAGGTGACGTTGCGGTAGGAGGTGGACGCCGCCGGGTCGAAGATGGGCCCGCTCTGCTCGAAGCAGTCGAGGCAGGGCGCGCACTGCAGCCAGTTGAGGTCGCTGCCTGTGTCCATGATCATGCGGAACCGGCGCGGCGGCGTGCCCACGTACACGTCCACAAGGTACTCCCCGGAGCCGACCGCCACGCCGGACTCCACCGTGGCCACGACCCGCTCCGACAGCGCCCTCCTCGGCGCCGAACCCCTCTGCCCCGCGCCGGAGCCGGACAGGGCGACCCTCCGGTGCATCGTATCGATGCGGACGGCGTCTTTCTCGGACGACTCCAGGAAGAAGGAGCCCGTCCCCGTCGCGCCCGCGGCGGCGGACCGGTGGGTCATGTGGAGCTTGAGCGGCGGGACCCGGCGCGCGAGCGCCTCCTCCTCGGCGACCAGCTTGCCGTCGCAACCGGCGTCGGCGACGGCGGCGTTGAACTGCGGGAACTCGAAGCCATACGGGGTTGCCGCCGACGCCGACGAGGAGGAGGAGAGCGCGAGGAGCAAGGCCAGCAGCAGAGAGCAGTACGCGGCCATGGTTGGTGGAGGCAGGTGATGGGGATGGAGCTGGTGGCGTCGGGAGAATATAAGTAGAGCGCGTGCGGTTTGACCAGAGCAGGGTGCTCATGTTGACGACGAACGGCGCCAGTGGACCGCACACGTATGATAGACTTTGCATTTGCGTGTGCACGCGTGATGACCTCCGACTGACCTGGCAAATAGTGGAGCACGTAGTGTACAGTAAACGGTCGAGTCAAACGGTTTTTCTACGGCCATGTCTAGCGTTGCGAAGACCTTTGTACTCTCTTGTGATCTTGCATCCTGTTTTCTCGCGTCCTGACGCCAAATCCTCATTGTCATAATCAGTCTCGATAAGTTTCAGTCGATACTATATCCGTGAGATCTTACATTAATATTCGTGTAAAAAAATAGTTTTTTTCTCTATTACATGTTATGTCACTTGACTGAGACTTACACCCTTCATAATACTTGGTGTAGGTGTACTTATCCAACATTTTGTATAATGATCCAATAATTATTATAAAGTTCATTTGCTTTTGGATCATTTGCCGAAGAGATCAGTTCCATTTTGCAGATAAAGGTCAAAAGTAAAGAGGTGTTGATCCTGGGAGCAAAGCTGCTAGAATGAGTGGCAAATGAAGTATACAGATCATCTAAGTGGGAGACATGGAGTCCTATGCATAGATGGCTAATCAAAGAAAAGGTAAAGATCTTTTCGGCAAGGAAGAAAGTTTCCTGGTCTACTTCGACCTGTTTGTTGTTTCTTTGATGGCATTGCTTATCGGCTCTTTTACCTCTCCTTGGGCACAGTTTGAAGACCGTAATGTATATAGAAAGTTCATCACATAGGCAGGCCAACCCGGCCCTGTGTCGCTCCCGCGAGCGGCTCGGACGCAACCCGAGCTCACCGCCGCCGCCACGCCCACCTCTCCCCCCTCCCTCACCGTCGCCATGGAACGCCTCCGGGCAAAGCCCGTGCGTGCGGCCATGGTGGCGGGACTCTTCCCTCCCATTCGGGCAGCGCGGGACAACCGACCTTGTGGAGTTGTGTGGCTCAGCCGGGCGCATCGGCCCGGCGGCGGCTTGGGGTGGCAGCTAGGGACGGCGCCAGTGCTCTCCTACACCGAGCGGCGCGAGGTGGCCATGGCGCGCGACGCGGCCATGTGCGGGGCTACATGTGGATCTAGCTGCGTGGCCATGCAGGGAGGTGTGCACGGTGCGCGCGTTGGGAGTTGCGTGGGCACCATGGGTCTCCGGGCGGAGAGGTGTCTGCTGCTATCGTGGTTTGCTCGGAGGCCGGATGTGGCGCTGGGAGGTGGCTTGTCATAAGGTGCTTGCTCCTGTTGTCGCTAGCGGGCGCATGGGTTACGGCCAGGGATCGTGGTGGTCCATGGCCTCGGGTGGCGCTCCTCCATGCCTTGCCGGCGTGATACTCGATACGGCGCGATGGCTTGTGCCGCAATCGGAGGTCCTGCTTCAGTCGAGCTTCGACAGATATGCTGACTTGCGTGACGGGAGGGCTGGCGGTGGCCTCCGCGAGGTGCGGGTGGTCATGTTGGCTGCGATGCGCGTGTTTAGTAGTGGTGGTAGGGGTGATGTGGTCGGCCCTTGTGCTGGAGTTTGGACGCCAGTGGGCTCCGTGAAGTGTGGCTGGCTGTGGCAGTCTCAACGCCTCTTTGTCGATGGCAGCTTCGATGGTGGTGGCGTGTGGTGGGCTTGCTAACCCCGGTGCGGGATGATGTGCGACCGAGGTGGTGTGGGAGCATGGGTGAAGACCCTGCCTCGGCCTTGCGCCTTGACTAGCGTAGGCGGCAGCTGTGGCCGTCGTTGACCTACCTGGAGGCATCACTGATTTGCTGTCGCACCCCTCCCGCATGGATCCGGCCATTGCGGCCTCTCTAGGGGAAACCCTTGATCTCATGATCGGATGATGGCGCCGCTTTGGAGTGTCGTTTTCCCTCTTGGGGGCTTTGTCTCGGAGCTCGGCATCGGGAAGCAGGACCGATCACTACTAGGAAAAGGCCTGTTAGTGGCACACCTATTTTGGCCATTAATGGCGCACTATAGGTGCGCCACTATCATCACGTCACTAGTAACAAGTACTAATGGCGCACCGTGCGCCATTAGTATACCAGATAGTAGTGGCGCACCACATAGTGCGCCATTACTATCTGAAAATATATTTTTTTTCATATTTCTTTTTGTTTTTTCTTAATCTCGGGTCAGTATGGCTTAATCTCAGGTCAATATGCTTAATCTCAAGTCAAATCGCACTAAGTGGTCAAACTTTCCGGAATGTCACCCATCCTCACACTACTCCAGCCCGAGCATGCTTAACTTCGCAGTTCTATCCAACCCCAGCACCACCTCACTTAACAGGCACTTGTTGATATATCTATCATATCAATCCTATTAAACCCTGTTGATGTCTAGGACTTTGTTCATGTTCATGAGTGTGATTAAATTTTGAAAAATATTTCAAACTTCCCAGTCATATTACGTATCATATTTTGAAAAAAAAATCGAAACCAAACTTTTTTTCTGTTACTAGTGGCGCACCAAGCAAATGGTGCGCCACTAGTAAGTTTGAATTTTTTTTCCATTTTCCCCCTCTAGATCTTAAAGCCCCGTATTCTGTTAGGTTTTTGGGGATTCTGAAAATCTTGAACGAGTTCCCCCGTTCAATTCGGATGTAACTTTTCGAGTAGATGATTTTTCATATAAAAAACTTTTTAATCCGAGTTCGTATGCAAAAGTTATGCCCATTTTACTACATTCCAGAGAGATTTTGCAAATAAAATCGAAATTCATATTTGTAAATTTTCCCAACAACTAGACCACATATCACATGGGAAACTTATTTTCTTTTATTTTTTTGACATTTCCATCATTTTCTTTTATTTTTTCTAAAACTGAAAAGGCGGTCGGGGGGGGGGGGGGGGGGGTGCAAAGAAAGTTAGTAATGGCGCACCACCTAACAATGCAGGGTTACTAATGGCGCACCTGTTACGTGCTGGGCCATTACTAGTTTTGCAAAAAAAAAATTGTTAGTAGTGGCGCACCGTGGTTGTGGTGCGCCATTACTAGTTTGAACTAGTAATGGCGCACTATACCCTGGTGCGCCATTACTAGTTTAAAAAAAAGTAAAAAAATTGTTAGGAGTGGCGCACAGAGTGTGTGGTGCGCCATTACTAGTTTTGGAAAAATAAAAAAAAGTTAGTAGTGGCGCACCGTGGGTGTGGTGCGTCATTAGTGATATGGACACTAATGGCGTACCTACACATGGTGCGCCATTAATGTCCATATTAGCTATAACCCTTTTCCTAGTAGTGAGTTATTTTGCAGTGGTTGTGGCAGATAGACTTCCGTGGCAATGATGATGGTGGGAGCGATGTCGGCAGCGTGGGAATGGTTGGTGTACTCGGCTCTTCTCTGGCGTGTCCGCGGTATTGCCTCGGTTTGCTTCTTAATGTGGAGTTGAAGCTACGACGGGGACCTGTGGTATACAATGACTTGCTGCATGGGACCCGTTCAGTGATCTTCTGTGGCGCGAGTCATGCCTGGATTTGTCCTTCAAAGCCCTCTGTCCGACTCGGAGTTGTGCTGTCTGGCCGCATGTGGCTGAGCTTTGGTGCAGATCTTCATGCAACTTTACGCGTCCGCTACGGTGTGGGTCGAGTCCACGATCGCCAACGGCGAAGTCGGAGTCGTTTGCTCAGAGTTTTAGGGATGGCGAGGATGCCTCTAGGGGAGGAGTGATGACAATGACGCTTGTGTGCTGTCTCGACGAGGCCCTCTTTGGAGTGGTGTGCGTGTGGTTTCTTATGTGTGCCGCTCAGGAGGGGTTATGATGGTTTTCGCCCAGTTATCCATAATTAACTAAGCAATCTAGTTTCGCTCGATTTTTCCTAATTAACTGAGCAACTTTTTTCTTCTTAGTGAATGCAGGAATCTTGCCATTTTCAAAAGAAAAAAAGATTGTAATGTTGCTCCCATATTTCTATGTGCTCGATTGTGTCGCTGTATGATATTTGGTAGATGCTTGTAGGTATGGGTTGTGTTGCTCAGCATGTTTAGACTTTTCATGTATTGCACTCTGGTCGCTGAAGTCCTCTGGTTTCGCTGCTTTATTTCTCCTTGTTTAGTTTTGGTAGTAGTTTGTATTAGGCTTTGTACAAGATGGTTTCTCTTAATAGAAATCCGAGGGGATGCCCTCTTTTATTTATTTTTAAAAACTCATCCAATATTCATTTTGATCTACGTGCATATAACAAAGAACACACTACAAACTAGCTAACGACTTGTCATCGGGTATGTCAAGGTCCTCATTTTGGAGTCGCTGGCCTCATGGTCGTTGGCGGTGGGATGACTCACCGTCGCCTCCTCCTCCTCGTCCACAAAGAGTTGCTTCCGCTTCATGGATAAAACAGCGGTTTGCCGCCACCTTGAGCTGTCATTGGCTGGAGTCGAAGATGGCATTTTACTCTGTCGCCTCCCCCGCTTGGCCGAGCTCAAAATGGGCCGGGGGAGCCAGTGAGGGCGATATTTTTGAGGCATCGTCATCATATGTAGTTTTATGTCCTGAAAAATTAAAATCCAAGATGGCTACCCACATTTATATGCATGACAGCATGAGCAATGGATGGGTTCACACAACGTCCATTTTTTACAAATGCCAACTTGGCACCATAGTCCTCGTGGGCAATTTCACTATATCATAGATGGCAACTCTCAGCCTTAATATGTGGGCCATGCATGCGGGTACAATTGTATTAAGTCCGCAATATGTGGCATGTACCCATGGCAGCTCTTTAATTGTTCCCAGTTGTTTGTGTGTCTGGCAACTTCATCTAGTAGATGCTTTACCGGCAATTTTTTTATCATTTATACTATTTCCAGTGTCTAACAGTATGTGGTTACCATGTGTACATATGGCCTTCGGGCAAAACCCACTCCCTTTCTCCTTTTATGCATTCAGTTTTACGAGAAACATGTTTCATTTTTCTAGGCGTCTACAAGGCCCGTCGTGGAACATGACATCGCCTACCCGTTGACCCAACTGTACATGAATTTTATGAAGAAGCAGAAGAATGCCACAAGCAAGATGGGGATGCATTTGATGTTTTGGAAAACAATTACTCCAATCTACACAACTCACTTCGCGATTAGGTTGCAAGGACGTATGACCCGTCGTCTTGCTCATTCGTAATACCTTAACGGGGCAGGATCAAGACGAATAATCTATTTTGAACAATCTCAGGGTCCCTCACAGGCCGCTGGAGATGGAGTGCAAGGTTGACTCCAAAGCGGAGGGAGCGGTAGCGCCGGTGATGTTACCAAGTGCAAAGGAGGCTCGAATGACGTCGACAATTAGTGAGATGTCTAGGAAAATGTAATCACACGAAGGCAATTTCAAGTGCATGCTTTGTTGTAGTTCTAGCGGCAACGACGTCTACCAAAGGGAGCAATAGATTCTACCATTCACTTTTACGTAATCATTTTACTTTTTATTCTAAAATAGTCAGTAGCTTAGGTTCTACTGGCATTCTTCGTATGTATGATGAAAAATTCTCATATGCAGTAGACACTGACATTGGACACGAGACTTTGTGGTATTTTTTTACTGGTGTTTGACACTTTCCGTCCTTTTTTTGTCGATGAAGTGGCAACAAAGTTATTTTTCATACGACAAACATTACTACATTTAGACACCAACCCCTTACCTCCATCAATGCAAAGTAGGCAATACACACACAACAACTCGATGTTCTTGGCAACTTCTCATTGTGTAACCCGACAGCTTTACATGTATATGCATGACAAATTTTAGACTAATGACTTTTTTATGATGATTATAATCATTTGTGTTTGGAATCTGCGCCATCCTTTTTTTGCTTTTCTATTTTGGAAGCCAGAGAACTTTCATACCGTTTTATTTTTCACTAATTGGATGCTCGTGTGTTGCCATGGAACAGAAAAGTTAGAACTGAGATATTGATTAAATCATAATTGTGATCCTAAAATAGTAAGACTAAATAAACTTATATACGTTAGTTGGACAAACTACATCGGCGTGCCGAGCCTTTTCATGAAAAGACGATGGTCGGATGATTGCTTGTATCCAGGTGATGGATTTGTTGAATCTCCTCTACTAACAGGCGCATTGTACCCATTGGTGGTGCTGAGCGCCTCCTTCCCGGGTATTGTTTCTTCTCGGCTGGACGTCGCTAGCGTAGCTGCCTCCTCCTCGGATCCCAACCGGCAGATCATGTCGCGTCCCTGGTTAACGAAACCTAACTGGATCTTGTAAAAGTGAAACTAATCAAAAGTCAAAACTGAAAAATTGGCATGCTAGCTCTTGGAGCATTGCACAGATCAAAATTTATCTATGCCAGTATGTGTGTCTGATATTTGCAGCTTTCAAATATCCCAAGGGTCAACATTACTACTAAGCAAAAAATGGATAGATTCATAACTTATAACTTAAGTGATAGTAATATAGGCTATACTCATAAGATTTACCACTATGTTACGTGCTGATAATTGTACAAAAACTAATATCTAATGTTGCCTAGCTAGATGGTATGGCTGAAAGAATATGCGCAAACTCCATCATGGTAAACAATGTCATGAGTCCCTTATCTCTGAAGTTTTGTTTTGTCTGCTTTCCTCCAATGAAGCCAAACTAGGCGAGGCTATCTCACTAGAAGGAACCTCAATCATTGATGGTAAACCCATTTCTTCCTTGCTCGTAGCAGCAGTATGAGGATAGCCTGTATCAAAATATGATTTTAGAAATAAAAAATTAACAAAATGATACCTCTACAGTTACATCAAGTCCTTTCAGTCCATAATTACCTTCATGCAGCAAAACTGCATCAATTGGAGAACTCATAAATGTAGGCTTATCGCTTCCAGATGGACTTGAATCGTTAACCGGGTCACCCATCTGGGTGTCATCAAGGGTCTCAACTTCCTTGCCTAGAAATAAGGAAACCATCAGGTACAAAATCAAGGGTTTGTGACATAAATCCCTACACCGCTAAGTGATATTCTAGACGTCACCTGGTAGTTCATTGTTATTACATGCAAAAGGTTCTGTAGCTTCAGTTGATGATGGCATCAAGTCAAGGTCATTTGAATGTGGAGACATCTGATGTAAATCGTTGCTTGTCGTCTCCATTTCTTGTGGGTATTGCACTACACTAAGACCTTCCAATGGAGTAGCATGAGATAAATTTAAATTTTCATTGTTTTGAGCTTCCACCCAATCATTTATATGTCCACCTGGTAGATACATGTCATCATCTGATGAATCACTAATTAGTAAGGGTGTCTCGATGTCGAGAGACAATAGAACATTTTGGATTTCTTGATCGTTCACTGAAAAATTGTCCAAATCTTGAACCGAGCTCTTTTCACTAGCTTCTCCTTGAAGACTTGGAACCGTAGTCCCCTCGTCGGACATGTTTTCTGTAACAAAGTATGGTTTGAACCGAGAAGGCTGTAGGTCTTGCCGGAAATTAGCTAGGAATGGTGCTCCTTCTGTGAAGCTCTCATGCCTCCTAAGCATTGTAATGTTTCTTATTTGAGACGCAACACAAGTAGGCTCCACATTACTTGAGTTAGCACCTCCAGTGGAGCTACTTTCATCCTCTTGCTCGCATGTAATGTCAAATGCATTTATCATTTTAATTGGTGCAGATGGAGCAGACTCTGGGAAGTTATCTTCGTTGTAGGGAAGATCGAAAGGATTTCTCCTAGGTGCAAAAATAGTTGGAATTTGAACATTAAATTTTGAGAGCTCCTCCTTTGTTGGGAGAGGCTCATTGTTTCCAAACTCTCTCAAGTTCCTACCTACATATTTTCTAGCCCTGCGTCCAATCAAGGTCTCCAACCTTTGGTTTCTCTCAATCTCCAAACATCCAATTTTCAAGATGCTCTTCTGATCATCAGCAGTCCATGCCACAACTTTAACACTTTCTTTCTCCTCGAGTTCATTTTCATCATTGCGCTCTTGATTTCCGGTTTCATCCTCAGTGTTGCTGTCAATGGAATTCCCATCTTGAGAAGACACCGATGAACTGGCGGCCGACCTAAGCTGATGAAATGCGTGAAGCATTGGATGGGTATCGATTTCTGAGCCATCTGATGCACTTGATGCTGATTCGGATGAAGAGCCTCGGCTATGAGATCCCTTCCGAAATTTATTTTCATTGATGTTGTGGTTAGCTATTCTTTCTTCACTAGATATAATTCTTGGAATAGATACATCCTCAATTGGTTTAGCAGTGTTGTGAATATTCCAAGTTTGAGGAGCCTTCTCTATCTTTTTGTAGATATGATCATTTTCCGGATTGTTCGGTTCACCGTAAGTTAGGACGACCCCAAGGAATAAACCAGTGAATAGGAAGATTGGTGATGTGGCCACAAGGAGAGAGAGCCAGCTGAAGTAGTACTTGTACAATATTAATAGGCAAAGCAATAAACAGAGAACTGAAGGATGGCACCGAATGAATCGGCATACAGTTTGCAATGTCTCCAATGTGTATGCCTCTTTTAAAACCTTTCGCCATTTCATTGTAAGATCTCCCAAGCTCTGGCGTATGAGTCTGGTAAGATTAATAAATATGTTATAGGACAACCTTTTTATCACAACAAAACAAATAAGCATCATTTATTTTTACAGAACGAGTTATACTACCATCAAGTTTTTACTCCAACCTCCTAATTTTCACTAGGCTTTACATTCCAGTGGTTACTTTCCTAATTTTAGTCTGAAACTATTTACACTATTGATACATAGAGGATATTTTCAAGATATAACACCCTTGGAAAAAAGAATGGGCCTTTTCCAATTAACTTCCCACGATTTATGTCATTTTTCTTTGGGGGCATGATTTAGGCCATCTGCCATGATATACATTTGCCATATTCAGCCATGAACTCAAATTTGATATAAAAAAGAATTATATAATATGCGACATACAAAGGCACTAACATGAAAGCAAGTTGTGATTATCGATTGCTGCAATGTAATGTAGCATCATTTGCATTCATTTCTCCCCCGGCGAGATGATCAACCCTTGTTGCCAAATAACAATTGAGAAATTTCTAGAGAGGATATTAACATGTTACCTGAATGGAGAATTCAGAGGTTGGAATTTCCTCTTTCTTCTCGTCCGATGGTCCTACGCATCCTCATCTCTCTCTACCTCTCTCTCTCTCTCTCTCTCTCTCTCTCTCTCTCTCTCTACGAGCATAAAGGTGACCGACAAATATGGGAGAGAAGAGTCTGGACCAACCACGTGTGTGGGTTATAGTTTTGGAGTTTAAGTGATCGACCAACGTAGCAAGTACTAGAAACCGTAATCCTATATACCTAAATAGTGGACCCCCTCTAGCTCTAGTTATCTTAACATTCAGACTCCTGACCTCACAAATATGCCACGTCAGCAAAAAAAACTCTCCCTAGCTATTTTTGCTGCGTGATCCTTCATTCAAGTCACTCTTACTAGGGTCACTGCATGCATGCTCATATGTGTACGCTCATTGTCTAGCCTAGCATGGCCCAATACATCTTCTCTCCATTTTGTCGAAATTGTCTTCCACATTCAAGGCATACACGACACACCATTTGTCTCCCATTGTGAGGCACCAAAACATTGCCTCCTCAGCTCTCACATGCAAATTAGTAATCAAGAAAACGTTATAATGGTTCCATGCTGGATTAAATACTCTCCCTTTAATTGGCATCGTCGTCTTCCATCACTGCTCTGCTAGACAGTCTTCATTTGTTCTCAAGATCCTCTAGCAGGGACATGATATCTAATAGAGTTTTTCTATCACCGGCAGATCTCTGATGAACTTCTTATCTTTCAAGCAGAGAATCTCGCATGCAACTGAAATCCGACTATAGGTTCCTCTAGCTTGCTTCTCCGCGTAATGTTCTATTTTTCGATTTGGATAACAGCGTAGCGGAGCTTTGGTATCCAAATGATACTACCGCTATTGGCTTGCCAACGTCTGCACCAAGTACACCCTATGGGGAGGTGAGTGCATGCACCAACAACCACCGTCGCACGTCGGCGATTGTTCACGTGTGCTGCTTGCTTTATCAGTCGTTAGCCCAAGCACATTCCGGACCAGCTGCGTTGGTACACTGCAATCCTATAGCCTATTTTATTTCTTAAGAACAAAAGAGCTCCCTGCTATGACTATATTTCATTTAATGAAATTGAACAACATTTGGAGTTTACACGCATGCGGGAAACTAGCCGCACACTGAAACCGGCAAAGCAAAATGAAACAGAACAAAAGGGTCCCCGCCCCGATTACATTTCATTGCATGAAACAGTAACAAGTAGAAGCTAAATAACTATCCGATGCAACACGATCAGAAACACACCCTACTACATACCCTGGGGTCAGAACGCATACCAGCATGAAGCACCGGGACAATTCCCCCGTTTAGAGCATCTCTAGCAGACCCCGTATAAAGCCGCGACCCGCAAAATAACCGCAAAAATACGGGTCGGCGCGGAAAATGATGCCCGACCAGACCCCGCAAACGTGTCGGACCCGTAAAATTTTTTGAGGGGCACGGTAAAATCCCATTCCCAACCCGCGAAAACGCAGGTTTCCGCCTTGCCCCAACGGTGTCCAGTATCCCAGGAAAGCGGTTGGTGGGAGGGACATTTCAACCCGCGCCCTATCCCCACCCCCTTCCGTCGCCTCCCGCCATTGGTTCCACCCGTCCGCCGCCGGATTCCGGCCAAATCTGCGGGCAAAATCGCGCCGTGAGGGCGCCCCTACCCTCTTCCACCGAGCCGCTTCACCGGCTCCCCGGATCTGCGGATCCGAGCCGCCCCTAGTCGCCGTCGCCGCCCGGGATCCACCGCCACGAGCCGCCCCTAGTCGTCGTCGCCGCCTCGGGATCCACCGCCACAGAGCCACCGCCCTGAGCCGCCGGTGAGTAGTTGTACTTGTGCTTGTGCCGAGCGGTATGCATAGTTGGTTAACGCGGCGTGCGTATTTGTGAATTTAGATGGATTTGAGCCCGTGCGAGAAGTTTCTGCTCGAGGATTCGTCCGATTCGGATGACTCGGATGTTGAGACGTTGCTTGTCAACTATCGCCAGCAGACGTTGGTGATGGCCCTCGCCGTGAAGGAGCACGAAGATGAGAACAAAAAGAGGCAACGAGGATCGACCATCGGTCGTCTTTAGATTCCTCGAAATCGCCATCTCGGGAACGAGATGTTGATGCAAGACTACTTCACGGACAATCCAACATATCCGCTGCAACTCTTCCGGAGAAGGTACCAAATGCGCCGATCCCTCTTTGTAAAAATTGTTCAAGCTTGCGAGGCCAATTGTTGGTATTTTACTCAAAGAATAAATGCCGCGGGCTTGAAGGGATTTAGTGCATATCAAAAAATCTAGGCAGCTATGCGGGTAATTGCACACGTCATTCCGCCTGACTATGCCGATGAGTACCTTCGCATTGGTGAAGATAGTATAATTGAGTCAGTGTGTAGGTTTGCCAAAGTGATCATCTGTGTCTTTGGTCCTGAATATCTTCAGGCACCCAACAAGGAAGACACAAAAATATTGATGGCATCTAATGAGAGAAGAGGTTGGCCTGGCAATGCTAGGAAGCATTGATTGTATGCATTGGACTTGGAAAAATTGCCCGAAGGCATGGCAGGGAATGTATTGTGGCAAGTCTCGTGATGCAACAATTGTGCTAGAGGCCGTAGCATCCGATCATTATGGATTTGGCATTGCTTTTTTTGTATGCCGGGCACTCTCAATGATATCAATGTGTTGCAACGGTCCCGTTTGTTTGTTAGGCTTGCTAGTGGTGTTGCTCCTACTTGCAACTACACTATCAATGGGCATGAATCAGGACTGGCATGAATACACAAAGGGGTACTATCTTGCTGATGGTATAGACACTCACTACTATGGAAAACCCTAGCAGTAGTGCGGGAATAATGCCCATCAGTAGCGCTCGCTACGGCGCTACTAGTAAGGCGCTACAGCTAAAGGTTAGCAGTAGCGTCTGTCAACCCACGCTACTGCTATATCGACTTAGTAGTAGAGCTTTCGCTAAAGTGCGTGATACGTCTCCAACGTATCTATAATTTTTGATTGTTCCATCCTATTATATTATCTGTTTTGGATGTTTATGGGCTTTATTAAACACTTTTTATATTATTTTTGGGACTAACCTATTAACCCAGAGCCCAGTGCCAGTTTCTGTTTTTTCCCTTGTTTCAGTGTTTCGCAGAAAAGGAATACCAAACGGAGTCCAAACAGAATGAAACCTTCGGGAGAGTTATTTTTGGAACGGAAGCAATCCAGGAGACTTGGAGTGCACGTCAGGGAAGCAACGAGGTGGCCATGAGGCAGGGAGGCGCGCCTGCCCCCCTGGGCGCGCCCCCCACCCTCGTGGGCCCCTCGCGGCTCCCCTGACCGACTTCTTTCGCCTATATATGTCCATATACCCTAAAAACATCGGAGAGGAGAATAGATCGGGAGTTCCGCCGCCGCAAGCCTCTGAGTCCACCGAAAACCAATCTAGACCCGTTCCGGCACCCTGCCGGAGGGGGGAACCCTCACCGGTGGCCATCTTCATCATCCCGGCGATCTCCATGATGAGGAGGGAGTAGTTCACCCTCGGGACTGAGGGTATGTACCAGTAGCTATGTGTTTGATCTCTCTCTCTCTCTCTCTCTCGTGTTCTTGAGGTGATACGATCTTGATGTATCGCGAGCTTTGCTATTATAGTTGGATCTTATGATGCTTCTCCTCCTCTACTCTCTTGTAATGGATTGAGTTTTTCCTTTAAAGTTATCTTATCGGACTGAGCCTTTAAGGATTTGAGAACACTTGATGTATGTCTTGCATGTGCGTATCTGTGGTGACAATGGGATATCACGTGATTCACTTGATGTATGTTTTGGTGATCAACTTGCGGGTTCCGTGACCTCGTGAACTTATGCATAGGGGTTGGCACACGTTTTCATCTTGACTCTCCGGTAGAAACTTTGGGGCACTCTTTGCAGTACTTTGTGTTGGTTGAATAGATGAATCTGAGATTGTGTGATGCATATCGTATAATCATACCCACGGATACTTGAGGTGACATTGGAGTATCTAGGTGACATTAGGGTTTTGGTTGATTTGTGTCTTAAGGTGTTATTCTAGTACGAACTCTATGATAGATCGAACGGAAAGAATAGCTTCATGTTATTTTACTACGGACTCTTGAATAGATCGATCAGAAAGGATAACTTTGAGGTGGTTTCGTACCCTACCATAATCTCTTCATTTGTTATCCGCAATTAGTGACTTTGGAGTGACTCTTTGTTGCATGTTTAGGGATAGTTATATGATCTAATTATGTTATTATTATTGAGAGAACTTGCACTAGTGAAAGTATGAACCCTAGGCCTTGTTTCAACACATTGCAATACCGTTTGTGCTCACTTTTATCATTAGTTACCTTGTTGTTTTTATAATTTCAGATTACAAAAACCTATATCTACCATCCATATTGCACTTGTATCACCATCTCTTCGCCGAACTAGTGCACCTATACAATTTACCATTGTATTGGGTGTGTTGGGGACACAAGAGACTCTTTGTTATTTGGTTGCAGGGTTGTTTGAGAGAGACCATCTTCAACCTACGCCTCCCACGGATTTATAAACCTTAGGTCATCCACTTTAGGGAAACTAGCTACTGTCCTACAAACCTCTGCACTTGGAGGCCCAACAACGTCTACAACAAGAGGGTTGCATAGTAGACATCAAGCTCTTTTCTAGCGCCATTGCCGGGGAGGTGAGTGCTTGAAGGTATGTCTTTAGATCTTGCAATCGAATCTTTTAGTTTCTTGTTTTATCACTAGTTTAATTTATAAAATAAAACTATAAAAAAATTATGGATTTGAGTTTGCCTCATACGCTTCATCTTTTTAATATCTTTCGTGAGTATGATGGAAAGGAAAATTGTGCCAAAGTGTTAGAAGAAGAATGCATTAAAATGTTTGGCACTAAATCTTTGAATGATGAGCATGATTGCAATGTAGTTAGTATGAACTCTTTGAATACCCATAGTACTAATGATGATTGCACTAGTCATGATGAAAATATCTCTTATAAGCATGTCGATTTTTGTGGAGTGCATAGAGTTTGCAAGTACATACCAAATAGGGAAAATAGATTTTGTAAGAGGCACAAGCACTTAGAAACTAAATGGTTGCAAGAAAGGCTAGATGATTGTGCTGAAAGATTCAATATTTTTCCCCATCCTTGTGAACTTTGCAATGAACATGGTCATTTAAAGCTCCAATGCTATTTGTTTCATGATCAAATCGTGTCCAAAAATTGTGATAACTTGATTACCCTTGAGCATCATAAAGAGCTTAGTCTTCTTTTGGGGTATGAAGAAATAAAACGTATAAATGAGGGTATTCCAAAATTTAATCTTGATAAATTTCTTGATTTTGATCTAGAGGAAATTTATATGTATTGTGCGGTGAATTGTATTGAAAATCCTTATATTGCCAATTACATAAAGAAAAGAAAACAAGTAGAGGATGAAGAGAATACTAATGAAAGGGAAGAGACTTCCCCATATCCTCCTATTATTTCTTATGATGAATCAGGTAACGAGGAGGAGCCTTCTATTCAACCAATCTCATTAATAAGGAGCTCAAAAAAGAGGGTTAAACCCACACATGATGTGAAGAAGAAAAATAAAATACGGAGAAGCAAAGGTAGAAAGGTATCCCTCCCAAATGATGTTGCTCCTATTACTCATTGCGATGATGATAATTGCTATACTATTGGTGCTATCCGTACTATTAATGATGAGAGTGATTATGCTTATGATATGAAAAGGCCCAAGCTTGGGGATGCTATGTTTGATGAGAATGACATGTTTGAGAATATATTTGCTGCAATTAATGTTTGTCCCAAGCTTGGGGATGCTATCTTTAATGAAGATGATATTTTTAGCCTCCCAAGTTTTGATGAGCAAATTTATTATGATGATAGCATGCCTCCTATTTATGATGATTATTGTGATGACACTTATGCTATAAAGGGTAGTGATGATTATATTTATAAAACTTATCATGATTATGATTACCCTTTTTCTGAACACTACTCTTTTAACATGGAAACAATTTATAGTATTCGAGTCTCTTATGATACTCCCACTATTCTGAAAGAGAAGAATTTTGCTTATGTGGAGAGTAATGAAATTTCTATGCAAGTAGATCATGAAAAGAATGCTTTAGGTGCTGGTTATATTGTTGAATTCATTCATGATGCTACTGAAAATTATTATGAGGGAGGGATATATACTTGTAGGAATTGCAATAATATCAAGTTTCCTCTCTATGTGTTGAAAATCTTGAAGTTATGCTTGTTTTGCCTTCCTATGCTAGTTGATTATCGTTCCCATAAGTTGTTTGCTCACAAAATCCCTATGCAGAGGAAGCGGGTTAGACTTAAAAGTGCTAGTCATATTCTTCATGACGCTTTATTTATGTTTCAATTCTTATCTTTTATGTGAGCATCATTGAAATCATCATCCCTAGCTAGGGGCGTTAAACGATAGCGCTTGTTGGGAGGTAACCCAATTTTATTTTTATTTCTTGCTTTTTGGTTCTGTTTAGGAATAAATAATCCATCTAGCTTCTGTTTAGATGTGGTTTTGTGTTTTAATTAGTGTTTTTGCCAAGTTAAACCTATAGGATCTTCTTGGATAATAGTTATTTGATCTTGCTGAAAATTCCAGAAACTTTCTGCTCACGAAAAAAATTGTTAAAAATTACCAGAACGTGATATAATATTGATTCCAATTGCAGCAGATCAATAAACAAATTATTTAGGTCTTCCTATGTTGGCAGAATTTTTAGAGTTCCAGAAGTTTGCGTTAGTTACGGATTACTACAGACTGTTCTGTTTTTGACAGATTCTGTTTTTAGTGTGCTGTTTGCCTATTTTGATGAATCTATGGCTAGTAAAAGAGTTTATAAACCATAGAGAAGTTGGAATATATTAAGTTTAACACAAATATAAATAAATAATGAGTTCATTACAGTACCATGCAGTGGTGTTTTGTTTTCTTTCGCTAACGGAGCTCACGAGATTTGCGCTTAAGTTTTGTGTTGTGAAGTTTTCAAGTTTTGGGTAAAGATTCGATGGACTATGGAATAAGGAGTGGCAAGAGCCTAAGCTTGGGGATGCCCAAGGCACCCCAAGGTAAATCCAAGGACACCAAAAAGCCAAAGCTTGGGGATGCCCAAGGCACCCCAAGGTAAATCCAAGGACACCAAAAAGCCAAAGCTTGGGGCATCCCCTCTTTCGTCCTCATTCATCGGTAACTTTACTTGGAGCTATATTTTTATTCACCACATGGTATGTGTTTTTCTTGGAGCTTCATTTTATTTTCTTTTGTTTTGCTTGCTGTTTGAATAAAGTATCAAGATCTGAAATTCTTAAAATGGGAGAGAGTCTTCACATAGTCACATAATTATTTAACTACTCATTGATCTTCACTTATATCTTTCGGAGTAGTTTGTTGTTTGCTCTAGTGCTTCACTTATATCTTTTAGAGCACGGTGGTGGTTATATTTTATAGAAATTATTGAACTCTCATGCTTCACTTATATTATTTTGAGAGTCTTAAACAGCATGGTAATTAGCTTTAATCATGAAACTAATCTTCCATATCGAGTTCATTAAATATCATGAGAAGTTAGATACTTGATAAGTGTTTTGAGATATAAAGGTGGTAATATTAGAGTGTGCTAGTTGAGTAATTGTGAAATTGAGAAATACTTGTGTTAAAGTTGGCAAGTCCCATAGCATGCACGTATGGTAAAAGTTGTGTGACAATTTTGACACATAGGTGTTCTTTTATTGATTTCCTTATGAGTGGCGGTCGGGGACGAGCGATGGTCTTTTCCTACCAATCTATCCCTCTAGGGGCATGCGTAGTAGTACTTTGCTTCGAGGGCTAATAAACTTTTGCAATAAGTATATGAGTTCTTTATGACTAATGTGAGTCCATGGATTATACGCACTCTCAACCTTCCACAATTTTCTAGCCTCTACGGTACCGCGCATTGTCCTTTCTTACCTTGAGAGTTGGTGCAAACTTCGCCGGTGGATCCAAACCCCGTGATACGATACGCTCTATCACACATAAGCCTCCTTATATCTTCCTCAAAACAGCCACCATACCTACCTATCATGGCATTTCCATAGCCATTCCGAGATATATTGCCATGCAACCTTCCATCGTTCCGTGTATTATGACACGCTTCATCATTGTCATATTGCTTTGCATGATCATGTAGTTGACATCGTATTTTGTGGCAAAGCCACTATCATAATTGTTTCATACATGTCACTCTTGATTCATCGCATATCCCGGTACATCGCCGGAGGCATTCACATAGAGTCTTATTTTGTTCTAAGTATTGAGTTGTAATTGTTGAGTTGTAAATAATAAAAGTGTGATGATCATCATTATTAGAGCATTGTCCCATGTGAGGAAAGGATGATGGAGACTATGATTCCCCCACAAGTCGGGATGAGACTCCGGACGAAAAAATAAATAAAAGAGGCCAAAGAAGCCCAAATAAAAAAAGGAGAAAAAAGAGGCCATAAAAAAAGAGAAAGGCCCAAACAAAAAAACAAAAAAAAATAAAAAAAATAAAAAAAATGAGAGAAAAAGAGAGAAGGGACAATGTTACTATCCTTTTACCACACTTGTGCTTTAAAAGTAGCACCATGATCTTCATGATAGAGAGTCTCCTATGTTGTCATTTTCATATACTAGTGGGAATTTTACATTATAAACTTGGCTTGTATATTCCAATGATGGGCTTCCTCAAAATGCCCTAGGTCTTCGTGAGCAAGCAAGTTGGATGCACACCCACTTAGTTTCCTTTGTTGAGCTTTCATATATTTATAGCTCTAGTGCATCCGTTGCATGGCAATCCCTACTCCTCTCATTGACATCAATTGATGGGCATCTCCATAGCCTATTGATTAGCCGCGTCAATGTGAGACTTTCTACATTTTTTGTCTTCTCTCATAACCCCCATCATTATAGTTTACTCCACCCATAGTGCTATATCCATGGCTTGTGCTCATGTATTGCGTAAGAGTTGAAAAGGCTGAAGCGCGTTAAAAGTATGAACCAATTGCTCGGCTTGTCATCGGGGTTATGCATGATGAGAACGTTTGTGTGACAATGTTGAAACATGGCCTAACTATATGATTTTGTAGGGATAAGCTTTCTTTGGCTATGTTATTTTGATAAGACATAATTGATTGGTTAGCATGTTTGAAGTATTATTGTTTTTATGTTAACATTAAACTTTTATCTTGAATATTTCGGGTCTAAATATTCATGCCACAATAAAAAGATTTACATTGAGAATTATGCTAAGAAGCATTCCACATAAAAAATTCTGTTTTTATCATTTACCTACTCGAGGACGAGCAGGAATTAAGCCTGGGGATGCTGATACGTCTCAACCGTATCTATAATTTTTGATTGTTCCATGCTATTATATTATCTGTTTTGGATGTTTATGGGCTTTATTAAACACTTTTTATATTATGTTTGGGACTAACCTATTAACCCAGAGCCCAGTGCCAGTTTCTGGTTTTTCCCTTGTTTCAGTGTTTCGCAGAAAAGGAATACCAAACGGAGTCCAAACGGAATGAAACCTTCGGGAGAGTTATTTTTGGAACGGAAGCAATCCAGGAGACTTGGAGTGCACGTCAGGGAAGCAACAAGGCGGCCACGAGGCAGGGAGGCGCGCCCCCCCACCCTCGTGGGCCCCTCGTGGCTCCCCTGACCGACTTCTTTCGCCTATATATGTCCATATACCCTAAAAACATCGGAGAGCAGAATAGATCGGGAGTTCCACCGCCGCAAGCCTCTGAGTCCACCGAAAACCAATCTAGACCCGTTCCGGCACCCTGCCGGAGGGGGGAACCCTCACCGGTGGCCATCTTCATCATCCCGGCGATCTCCATGACGAGGAGGGAGTAGTTCACCCTCGGGGCTGAGGGTATGTACTAGTAGCTATGTGTTTGATCTCTCTCTCTCTCGTATTCTTGAGGTGATACGATCTTGATGTATCGCGAGCTTTGCTATTATAGTTGGATCTTATGATGCTTCTCCTCCTCTACTCTCTTGTAATGGATTGAGTTTTTCCTTTGAAGTTATCTTATCGGACTGGGTCTTTAAGGATTTGAGAACACTTGATGTATGTCTTGCATGTGCGTATCTGTGGTGACAATGGGATATCACGTGATTCACTTGATGTATGTTTTGGTGATCAACTTGCGGGTTCCATGACCTCGTGAACTTATGCATAGGGGTTGGCACACGTTTTCGTCTTGACTCTCCGATAGAAACTTTCGGGCACTCTTTGAAGTACTTTGTGTTGGTTGAATAGATGAATCTGAGATTGTGTGATGCATATCGTATAATCATACCCACGGATACTTGAGGTGACATTGGAGTATCTATGTGACATTAGGGTTTTGGTTGATTTGTGTCTTAAGGTGTTATTCTAGTACGAACTCTATGATAGATCGAACGGAAAGAATAGCTTCATGTTATTTTACTACGGACTCTTGAATAGATCGATCAAAAAGGATAACTTTGAGGTGGTTTCGTACCCTACCATGATCTCTTCGTTTGTTCTCCACTATTAGTGACTTTGGAGTGACTCTTTGTTGCATGTTGAGGGATAGTTATATGATCTAATTATGTTATTATTGTTGAGAGAACTTGCACTAGTGAAAGTATGAACCCTAGGCCTTGTTTCAACACATTGCAATGCCATTTGTGCTCACTTTTATCATTAGTTACCTTGCTGTTTTTATACTTTCAGATTACAAAAACCTATATCTACCATCCATATTGCACTTGTATCACCATCTCTTCGCCAAACTAGTGCACCTATACAATTTACCATTGTATTGGGTGTGTTGGGGACACAAGAGACTCTTTGTTATTTGGTTGCAGGGTTGTTTGAGAGAGACCATCTTCAACCTACGCCTCCCACGGATTGATAAACCTTAGGTCATCCACTTGAGGAAAACTAGCTACTGTCCTACAAACCTCTGCACTTGGAGGCCCAACAACGTCTACAAGAAGAGGGTTGCGTAGTAGACATCAGTGCACTACTGGTAATTACTAGTAGCGCTTCTCTCAGCCCGCGCTACTACTATTATTTCGTATTTCACTTTTATTTCATGTTGTATTCATACACCTTTATACAAGTTTTCATACAGCAGCAATTTAGAGATTGTTTTTACATCATAATTAGTTATTACATCACAGGGTGAAAGAACCGTGGACTAGTTTGAAGTGGATGGACATACACTTGAAACTAATCCGCGGTTCTTTCACCCAATAATATAATAAAAATCATCATCATATCATTAACAACTTATCATCATAATACATCATTGTCATATAAAACCTCCTCATGATCATCGTTTTCATCAATGAGACATCACATAGCAAGTTGGTCACTAGTCATAATAAACTCAAACACATTGTACCACATAACACACTGTACCACATAATAAACATATTGTACCTCATAGGACCTACTACATTCTCTTAGGACCTACTATATTCTCTAAGGTAAAATAGCAAAAAAACAAGATAGCCCCTGGCTCTCCATTATGGAGAATGGAGATTATCCTGTCTCTAATTCTTGCCTTTCGCTTAATGTTGCTTCCAAGAACCTCCTTACGACTGTACAAACATTTTTTTTCATTCTTTGATTAGCATGTCTTCACCGGTTTTAGAAATCCGATATGCACAGGTGAGATCCGTAGGATGACTTGGCTGTATGTTCAGAACATCAAGGCGACCATTCTGATACATCAGATGAGGCACACAATCCATCGGGGTTTTCTATTGAAAAACATAGTAATAACTTCATAGTTAGCAATGATGTAATAGTTTTAGAAGTATGCAAAAGATGCACGGATGTCGTAATAGTAAAAAATCTTACCAGGGTATCTTCATAGAAGTTATCGTGGTTCAACACGTGCACTAGTGGTACGTATTCACCATAATTTGGAGGAGTTCGATAATAGGTATTGTAATTCTCAAGATCAGTACAAAATGCAATCAAATGATTTTTCTCCTTATAAGTTAATTCAGAGCCATCGGTGTAGTGGGTTTTATCTACCATCTTCCGCACATTCTTTGAAGAATGAAAATAAGTTGTCGATGGAAATAAGCTGTCAATTATTTTGAAATAAACAATATAAATTAGCTAACAACTATGTTTGAGAAACTCACATAGCGGTAGAATCGGAAGCGTATCAACAAGGACCCAAATGTCCATATTGTCTTACTCGATCTGAGGATCACCAAGATCCATGGTGACAATCATACCCTCATAAAAACCATACATTTTGCAAAGTGCTTCCCAATTTGGCAACCAAAATGGGTTACGCTTCGAGAATTGTACAGATTTACTTCAAAATCCATATCATGATGGGTCCTTAGGTGTATTTTCTTTGTTTCAAAATTTTCATGGTCTTCAAAACCCATCCTCTCCAAGACATAGCGTCTTGCATGGCATGGGATAAGCTAGTCGAATTGTAAAAGATGAAAATTAGACATTGAAATAGTTGAAGTCGTGCTTAATTACGAAAAAAACACTTGTCGTCGTTGCGTACCGTTTCTAAATCGAAGGTCTCCTCGAGCTTAATGCTAAAGCGCCGATCTTCGTCCAGGTAAGGGCAGCTGTCGCACAGACCTCGATCGTCGTGGCACCAGCTGCACTCCCCCGGGAGAATTTCGTCGTCCGAGTACGACAATTCCTACGTTCATAATTCAGAGATTAAACTTGTACAATTAAATATATGTACTAGAAACCTAAATTAGATCATTATTTTTCGAGAAAATCCAGGCCACTAGATATTTCCTACATATTCTAGCACAAGTCATGCCAGAATTCACGGAAAAATCCGGCATGACCTTTGCTAAAAAAGGACATATCGAGCGCCTGAAATTTGCCGGAACGAAATTAATCAACACTCCGGCAAAACATAGGCCACTCCGGCAAAACATAGGCCACTCCGGCAAAACATAGGCCACTCCGGCAAAAGCAAAAACCCTATAAGTTATCACTAGCTAATACATCCCGAATAATTGCTTAAACTAAAAAAATAACAACAAATATGACATGTTCAACTAGTTCTATTAATTCAACTAGTTCTTACTAAATATAAACTTACTATAAATAGAAAAAAAACTACTTCTTTCTAAAAATAAAGTAGTTCAACTAGTTATATTAATTTTCTTACTAAAAATACATTAGTTCTATTAATTCAACTAGTTCAACTAGTTTATTAATTTACTTACTAAACTAGTTCAATTAAAACTAAACTAGTTCAACTAGTTTATTAATTTACTTACTAATTATTTTGAACACTTACTAAAAACAGTAAAAAAACTACATTATACAATAGTAAAAAACATCTACTATTAACCATACTGCCCTAGTTAACAACAAATATGACATGTTCAACTAGTTATATTAATTCAACTAGTTCTTACTAAATATAAACTTACTATAAATAGAAAAAACTAGTACATCTACTACTACTAATTAACATCTACTACTACATCTACTGCTAATTAACATCTACTACTACTAATTATACAACTAGTTTACCATCACTACTACTAATTAACATCTACTTCTAGTAAAAATCATTATCTATGAACCCTAAATTAACATCTACTACTACTAAAAAACATCTACTAACTAAGCAAAGAGAGAGGGGGTGGGGGAGGGGTGGGGGGCTTACAGAGAGGGGAGAGACGGTGGTGGGGAGGTGCTCGGCGACGGAGCTAGGGGCGGCGAGGGCGGGCTTGGGATCGGGAGGCGGCGGTCCTTGGCGGGCTCGGGCGGCGGCGGTGAGGTCGAGGGCGGCGACGGTGAGCTCGAGAGCGGCGGCGGTGAGGTTGAGGGCGGGCTCGGGCGACGGCGGTGAGGGCAGGGCTCGGGCTCGGGCGGCGGCGACAGAGGGGTAGGGGAACAGGGGGGAAAGGAGCACTTAGCGAAATTTTGAGCGGGGGGGGGGGGGGGGGGGGGGGGGGGGTGTTAAGTCGAACTAGAAGTAGCGCTCATAAGGGAAGGCGCTATAGCTAACTTAGCTATAGCGCGTTTTAGAGAAAAACGCTACTGCTAATGGAAGCAGTTATTTCTTTTGTTTATCCCAATATCAGTAATGCTTTGTCCTGGAAAAACGCTATAAGTCTAAGCAATGTAAAAACATAAAAAAATATACATTGGTCATCATTGATCTTTTTGTGTAGAATCTAAATAGTCAACATGAATCCTCACTGTGCCTGTATAGGTACAGGCGAGGATTCATATTGCAGCCACAAATCCTACACATATAGTTCAATGAAGACCAAGTGCTCGAGATAGTTTGAGAAGTAACATATTTAGGGTGGTAAACACCTTGTTCGCTTAGCTGTATGAGACTAAACTTAATTAGTTGCGGTGATACTTAGCAGCAGCGAGTTTTGAAGGAAAACGTTGCTACTAAGTACTTTAGCAGTAGCGCGTCCATGGGAAGGGCGCTACTACTATATCTAGCCTGGAGGCAACGCCGTGGCAATTATAGTAGTAGCGCTCATTTCACCTAAAGCGCTACTGCTACTGAGATATTAGTAGCACTGTTTACTAAACCTCGCTACTGCTAATTAGCAGTAGCGTCCGTTTTTAAACCACGCTGCTGCTAAGATTCTGTGTATAAGGTTTTCCCTAGTAGTGACTCCTTGGTGCACATTTGTCAAGAGCATCAAAGACCCCCAAACTAGGAAACAATGTGAATTCGCAAGGGTACAAGAGGCAGCCCGAAAAGACATTGAAAGTGCATTCAGAGTTTTGCAATCTAGGTTTGCCATTGTTCGTGGTCCTGCTTGTTTTTGAGATAAGAGATCCTTGAAAAACATCATGACATGATGTGTTATTCTTTACAATATGATTCTTGAAGATTAGAGAGGCACGAACTTGGAGTTCTTCTACGACAATGTGGGTAGCCGTGTCAAACCAACTAGAGACCCTAACCGCATTAGAGCTTTCTTCATACATACAGGGAGATTGAAAATGCAAACACCCACTTTCAGCTTCAGAAGGATCTCATTGAGCACCATTGGCAAAGGGCTGGGCAGTAACATGTTTCATTTAATTCATGTGTGATTTGTATTTGGGACAAGTTTTGTATTGAATTATTTAGTTTTCTTCGGTGAATTGAATAGTTATTGTAATTTGGATGGTTGTTGTATTGTAATATTGACATATTTTCTTATATTACAAATTAGTAATTCTAAATATGTGCATATGTATCAAATTCAGATAAAATTGCATCTGATATGAGGACCGACGCGTGCACCGGCAGAGCAGACACCGCATACCGGAACTGTAAAACGAAATATCTGCGAATATTCCGTTTTACAGTTCCGCTATGCGGGGTCTGCTCGGCCGGCGCCCGCGCCGACCATTTTTCCGCGAACTGTAAACGAGTTTTATGGGTCGGCGATATACGGGGTCTACTAGAGATGCTCTTAGGGCCAGAGCCTAGAGGCAGTTAGCAGAAGCTCCAAGCGCCTTCGCCAAAAGGATGTTCTACATGGTTTGGTCCTCCTTTGATTCAAAAAAAAATATAAGATGTTTTGAGGTTTAGAATCCTTGGGATTTTTTTTACTTTGGCTGTTACATTTGTAGGATTGGTTTTTGTTTTTTGATAGAAAGACTGTAAGGGAAGCCCCTACAGTATATTTGGTGCAACAAACATAAATTGCAAGTACCGTGCCTTGAATCTGGGTGGGTGGGAAGGCATCAGCCCCTTCCCACCACTAGGATATGCCTTAGTCTGTGGATTTGGTTTCCGTTGGATCTTTTTTTGCGAAAAAACTTACAATCTATTCATTTTCAATCATGGCAGTACAACGAACACCAGAAATAAAAATTACATCCAGATCCGTAGACCACCTAGCGACGACTACAAGCACCAGAGCGAGCCGAAGGCGCGCCGCCGTCATCGCCCCTCCATCGCCGGAGCCGGGCACAACTTATTGCAGTAGACAGTCGGGAAGTCGTCGTGCTAAGGCCCCATAGGACCAGCACCCCAGAACAACAACCGCCGCCGATGAAAAATAACGTAGATCGGAAGGATCCAAACCGAAGACACACGAACGTAGACGAACAACGATGAGATCCGAGCAAATCCACCAAAGATAGATCTGCCGGAGACACACCTCCACACGCCCACCAACGATGCTAGACGCACCGCCGGAACGGGGGCTAGGCGGCGAGACCTTTATTCCATCTTCAGGGAGCCGCCGCCGTCTCGCCTTCCTGAGTAGGACACAAACCCTAACAAGATTGAAAAAAAAAGAGTAAAAACGGAGCCCTCCCGCCGGCCCTTGCCAGGATCCACCGCGCCTCCATGGCCACCGGAGACGAGGCGGACCTGCGCCGGCGCCGGCGAGAGGCACGAACCCTAACTTTCTTTTTTGTTGGAGGAGGAGGAGGCGGAGCCCTGGCTCTAGGTACGTGCGTAGAGTATGTTTCCGTTGGATCTTTCCCCTAAAGAATCATTTATACCACATTTCATTGAAAATTTAGCATTCACTCCAACCTTTTTTAAAAAAAAAAATTTATAGCATCAAACCGTCTCTACTAATCCTATACGATTTAAGTGGATGTTTCACATATTTTTTCTCTATATTCTCGTTTTTTGAAAATCATGTGAATCAAAAAGGCCCTAGATCTTCACGTTTCCCTTTCTTCTCCGCGGCGACGGCCGGTGCGTTGGGGACATTGCTGCCGGGGTTCGCTTACCTGCTCAGCCAGGTGAGGTCTGGCCAGAGCAATGGTGGTGGGCTGCGAAGCAGCAACTCTAAGAAAAAGTTTATAGCCTATTTTACTTGCTCGCATATACTCCCTCCGTTTCAAATTACTCGTCGCAGAAATGGATGTATCTAGAACTAAAATACATCTAGATACATCCATACCTGCGACAAGTAATTCGAAACGGAGAGAATACGTACATATGACACTCCAGGTTTCATATTGATTGCGTCAGTATGATGACCTCTGAGCTGACATGGCCGGCGAACTGCATAGCACCACAGTATCGTATCGTTTCGTGGAAGAGGCATGTACGTAGATATAGTCAGATTGTTTTTGTTTCTTCTACGGCAGAACGGTGGAAACTACGGGTGGTCGCCTCTGTGATTGTAGTACCGTGGACCGTAGAAATACAAGATCCCTGTTCCCTGTTGGAACAACTAGCACGTACCCGCCTACCCGGTCTGTCTCTTCCGACACGGCGTGCGGCGTGTGTAACTTCCCTGCTCTGCAGGGAGCAGAGGTTCAGCCGCATGCCGTTTTCCTTGGACCATGCAGTGGTGTACCGTGTACGTAGACCAAATTACGATTTGGGGTGTGTATGGCCCTCCTTGTTCGATTCAGGAATACCGCTACAACGGGCCCTTCAAGTTGTGGCGGGAGGGGGCATCACGACTGGGCAGCCGTTTGTAGCACAACTTTGTACGTACTACATCTACATGGGTATCTCTCCAGTTTGGGGCAACTTGAAGAAGCGGCGGTGCAGTGGTCGCTCATGCCACTCGCCCGCCGGCGTGGAAGGAAGGAAGGGAACTGGACCAACAACCGCGCGCGCTCGCCGGCATAATTAATCAAGCCACGCAAGCTTTCGCTTCGCCAAAGCCTGGATCAGGTGCGTGCGTAGGCAGACACTATCGCATAAAATACCACCATCGAGGCTGATTCGTGCACCATCCCATAGTGGTACCAGTACTATTTTCTCACTAGAGGACGGGCACGTCGGTTTATTATTTTTTGAGATACCCGCCTACCCACTGAGAAGTTAAAAAAAAAAAAGCTCAGTCGTTTTCTTAGAAAAGAAAAACTCAGTCGCTTGCTTAAAACTTGGGAAACGTGCGGACCGGCAAGACAAGACTCTTCAAACTTCAAACTAGTCCGAGCTGTTGCATGTCGACCCAGCTTGGGATTGTTCTTGCCTCTTTCGGTATCAGGGACAGCAACTACACATGACCTCCTTCTTCGTCCAACTCAACACACATACAACGTCCGAGCCGTTCTTTGATTCGGAGGAGGACGAAAACGACGCATGCCTGCTGGAATTGACCTACATATTTGCCTTCTCTTTCCTTCCTAGCTCATGACCAACCAGTCAGCATTCTTGCTTCAACACTACTGTTGGGCAGATTCAAAAGACTGACATTTCACGCAAAATTAGGCACCAGGCGATAGACATGTAATTTCATCAGCATTGTATCTCCGTCCATTTCAAGATTTCCAAGAGACACCTGAGCAATGTACAGGTTCGGTTGGATCGTGCATGTGCGGATGAAGCATGGAGAGATATGTTCCCGTTTGCTAAAGTGGTACACTTGGCCACTTCATGCTCTGATCACTGCCCCGTGATGATTATGATGGAGGGGATGCAAGACCAGCGGCGTCGGGCATCTTGCCCACCCTATGAAATTATGTGGGAGCGAGATCAAACCCTACCGGATGTGATTGCCGGGGCCTGGACCAAAAGGAAGCCCATGGGAGGCCTGGGTTCGGTGGCCCGATCACTGAAGGAAACATTGAAGGATTTGAAGGATTGGAGCAAGGAAAAATTTGGAAACGTGTTGAAGGAGATTGAAAGGTTACGTTCGCAGTTGGAGGAGCTACAAATTGTGGGCGCGGACCGAGCTGAAATCCGGTCTAAGATGAACCAACTTGACGAGCTGTTGTATAGGGAGGAAATGCTTTGGCTCCAAAGATCACGAATCACGTGGTTAAAGGAGGGCGAACGCAATACCAAATATTTGCATCGTAGAGCGGTATGGCGTGCCCGCGGGAACCTTATTCAACGCTTACAGAAGCAGGACGGGACTTGGTGCAATGCTCCAACGGAGATGGAGAGGATGGCTCAGTCCTACTTCAAGGAGATTTTCACTAAGGATCCAACTCTTTCCCCGGATGAGGTTCTGGATTGCATAGTACCGAAGGTCACTGATGAGATGAATGATATGTTATGTAAGCCGTACTCTGATGAGGAAATTTCTAATGCCCTGTTCCAGATCGGTCCCCTCAAAGCTCCGGGCTGTGACGGTCTGCCGGCCAGGTTCTTTCAACGTAACTGGGCATTGCTGAAGGTGGAAATTGTTGCTGCAGTCCGTGAGTTTTTTGTGACTGGTGTTATGCCTGAAGGAGTTAATGACACGGATATTGTGCTAATTCCGAAGGTCCCTCATCCTAAAGACCTGAAAGATTTTAGGCCAATAAGTTTGTGTAATGTCATCTACAAGATTGTCTCGAAGTGTATGGTGAATAGACTGCGGCCTTTTCTGACAGAGCTTATTTCAGAAAACCAAAGCGCCTTCATTCCTGGGAGGCTAATCACTGACAATTCCATAATTGCATTTGAGTGTCTCCATCATATTCAGACTGCGCGAAACAATGCGCCGAGTCTATGTGCATACAAACTTGATTTATCAAAAGCCTATGACCGGGTGGATTGGTCCTTTTTGGAGAAAGCCCTGGCTAGGTGGGGCTTTTCAGAGCTATGGATTTCTCGTGTTATGGCATGTGTGTCCTCGGTCAAGTATTCGGTGAAATTTAATGGCAAGTTATTGGAGTCCTTCTCTCCCTCTAGGGGACTCCGCCAAGGTGACCCCTTGTCCCCTTTCCTCTTCTTATTTGTTGCTGATTCCCTGTCTTTGTTGATGGAGAAGGCTGCAAGGGAGGATGGGATCAAAGGTGTTACGATTTGTAGAGGTGCGCCAGAGATCACACATCTCTTATTTGCGGATGACTCACTCTTGTTCTTCCATGCTACGCAACAACAGGCATTGTTGGTGAAAGGAGTGTTGAACACGTTTGCGGCGGCGACTGGACAACTTATCAACCCGTCGAAGTGTTCCATTCTATTCTCAGGCCAATGCCCATCTAATGTGGTACAAGAGATTAAGCTTACGTTAGAAATTTCACAGGAGGCCTTTGAACCCAAGTACTTGGGCCTGCCTGTGCCCGAGGGGAGGATGCATAAGGGGAACTTTGAGTCCACCCAGGAACGTTTGAGGAAAATTCTCGTTGCCTGGAGCGAGCAATACATGTCCACGGGGAACAAAGAGATCCTTATCAAATCTGTTGCACAGGCCATCCCTGCTTATGTTATGAGCGTATTTAAACTCCCCGCCTCGGTTTGTGATGATGTCACACGTATGATACGCCAGTATTGGTGGGGAGTTGAGAACGGGAAGAAGAAGATGGCTTGGATGAGTTGGGAAAAATTGAGATTACCTAAACCCACGGGAGGATTGGGTTTTAGAGACATGAGGGCGTTCAACCAGGCTTTGCTCGCTAAAAAAGCCTGGAGATTACTAGACAGACCGGACAGTTTATGTGTGCGTTTAATCAAGGCGAGATACTATCCCTCAGGCCAGCTTTTGGACACTGTGTTCCCGGGCACTGGATCAGAAGTTTGGAAAGGAATCTTGCACGGTCTTGAGCTGATTAAAAAGGGTGTCATTTGGCGTGTCGGCAACGGTACAAAGATCCGCACTTGGCGTGACCCATGGCTCCCCCGACCTTACTCCTTTCGCCCAATCACCCCGAAGGGAAACTGCCGCTTCAATAGGGTTTCGGATTTCCTGGATGGCAACGGTGCATGGCGGCAGGATCGGCTCGGTGAGTTTTTCTGGCCTATGGATGTTGACCAGAGACTGAAGATACGTACATCGCCTCGCCAGAGGGACGACTTTCTGTCCTGGTATCCTGAGAAGAGTGGTTGCTTTACTGTGAGAAGTGCATACATACTGGCCACGCACGATCAGAATGTTGCAGCGGCCAATGGTGCGTCCAGCAACGCCCCTGAGGGGAACCGTTCAGCCTGGAACCTCGTCTGGAAGGCTGCGGTTCCACAAAAAATGAAGATACACGCATGGAGATGCATTACGGGGACGCTGGCGACTCAAAGATGCAAGGTTTATAGACATATATCGACAAGTTCTACCTGTCAACTCTATGGGGTTGAGGAGGAAGACTCATTTCATGCTTTGGTCGTCTGTACTCATGCGAGAATTTTATGGACTAACATGAGGCGTCGTTGGCCGATTACGGGTGATGATCTTCTTTTATTTGATGGGAAGGAATGGTTTGCCTGCCTCTTGGCAAAATGCACGGTCCAGGTCCGGGATATGCTCATCATGTTGATCTGGAGGATTTGGCAACTACGCAATGAGCTGACACATGGGAAGGAAGTTCCACCAGTGCTGGCCACGGTTGAATATCTGGACAGCTACTACAAGTCAATCTCGATCGCTGGGAGCTGCTCAACGGAGGAAATCATCAAGGGCAAGATGCCACTTTCGGCTGTTCCTATTCCCTGTCGGAGCGACAAGCCACCCGAAGCCCCCTGGCCGGCGCCGGGCCAGGGAAGACTGGCGCCGTCCGTCGACGGCTCGTTCCTCAAGGACGACGGCTCAGCTGCTATCGGCATGGTACTCAGAAATGAGAAGGGAGAGGTCCTTATGGCGGCCTATCGTTTCATCTTCTATTGCAACGACCCGCTTGAGGCAGAACTACATGCGATAATGCAGGGCTTGACCCTTGCAATTCAGCATTCTCATCTCCCGGTGGTGGTGCAAACGGACTCCTCTGAAGCGCTATCATGTTTGACCAACGACGCACTTCTTCGCTCGGCTTACGGACAGATTGTCTTGGAGATCAAGGACCTGTTAGGTAGCAGGGAGTTTTTTTCTCAAAAGATTTCTAGATTTCAGAATAGAGTTGCCGATCAATTGGCTAGGTATAGCCGAACCGAGCATGCCACTGCAGTTTGGCTAGGCTCGGTTCCACCTTGTATCGAGGACTTGTGGCCTCTTGACTGTAACTCTTTACCCATGCAATAAACTCCCTTTACCCTCGCAAAAAAATAAGAGACACCTGAGCACCTAGCTCCACACATGTTCAGTTTTCAACTTCTCGTTCCAAAATGCAAAACCGAGGGGGCCGGCGCTGGCTCCGGCTCCGGTCCCGGATCACAAGACACCTGTACAAACCGTTGTAACCACCAGCTACCACAAAAACATTGACAATTAATCGTGTTTGTTCAATCAACTGGGCAATCTGATTTTCGTTATTTTTAGTAATTCTATTCTTGTTAATGAATGCAGAAAAGATCGTGTCCATAGCTATGTCAAACATAACATTTATTGTAATCCAAGTTCATGCGAAATGGCCGAAATGCCCAGAAGTTCGTTCAAGTCTTGACAGAAACTAGTCAAATCGTCGAAATGAAAAGCCACGCACCAACGGACTGGTGTACGGACTATTAAGTTTCAGATACGTCTTCGGATCAAGTTTAGCCGAATGACAAGGCAGCCCACCAATGGTATTCAGATGAGTAGCAGGTTTAGAGCGCATCAAATTTGATGAGGAAAGTCTTCGGATTAAGTTTCAAATACTTATTTCGTTTTCCATTAAAAAAAGGCACTTCCTTCATCCGGATTCATGAGTCCCCTTCATATTTTCTGCTAAACTTTAACCTTAGATTTAATAAGTTGTTTTGTCATATTAGAATTTGAAAGAACCTTCCAATGATACTTTTATTGTTACATATAAATTATTTTTTTGCTAATTAAATCTATGGTACTTTGACTCAAAACACGACGGTGACTAATAAACCCGAAGGGGGAGAGTATGTCATTAACCTGGCTAGTGCCATTCTTGCAAGTGTAGGTTGAAACACAAATCATGCGATTACAGAATCATGGGATCCTAAATCATTTTTACCTGACTTCATCACGACCATCGTGCTGGTAACAATAAAAAAAACGTCAGCATACCATCTAAAAAATGTCATCATTAGAATATGAAAAACATTCGTAAAACGAACAGAAAACTTAGGAAAGAATTCAATATTAAGGGACCGATTATAGGTAAATTGCATGGAGTTTTTAAGGGAAGTCAGTCTTTTGAGCCATTCGATCTAAATCGGATGTTTGTTGTGCTTTCTCCTACCTCCACCAGGGACTTCTTCTCCCTCTTATGATCCTCATGATTCAGTGTCGGCCCAACCACCTGCTGGCACCACGCATGGCATAACGACGCTCTTGTGCGCACATCGCCCTTGGCGTGTCCTCGCCTAGTAAGGCAAGTGCTAGGTGGGCTGACCCAATAAGGGGTTTCTGGGGGCGGGTACTGCGCTGCTTTTTTTCTAGGCGTTTTTGGTGCCGTGTTTTCTTTGTTTTTTGTTTGTTTTCTGTGTGTGTTCATCTGGTGTTTTTTGTTTATTTTACTTTTCTTTTTTTTCACATGTCTACTTTGTTTGATACACATTGTTAATTTTTCTTATACACGCGTAACATTTCTTTATACACATTGAGCATTTTTAAATACATGTTGTAGATTTTTTCAAACACATATTTTTGGAAAAGTAAGAATACATCTCACAAAATTTAAATATATGTTGAACATTTTCTTACTTGACACGAAACTTTTCATCTAAAAACTACACAAATATTTTTTACATTGTATAAACATTTTTAAATAAAATTAAAATATTTTTGAAACACTTGAACATTTTAAGAAATGTCACGTATATTTTTCTAAAGTCATCAACTTTTTCTGACTTACATGGACATTTTTACATTGCATAAGTTTTTTAAATGTCATGAACATTTTTTCAAAATGCATAAATATTTTAAAAATTGTCGCCTAATTTTTTTAAAAATGCCATCATAATTTTTTCAAATTACGCAAAAGAATACATTATATTTTTATTATTAAATGTCATGAATATATTTTTTTAAATGCAATCAACATCTAAAAGTTGACAATCATTTTCTTACTGCATTACTAGTTTTTGAATGTGGAGAACGTTGTTTTAATTTGAATATAATATTTTTCCCATTTCTGAAACGTAAACAAAAGTAATAAAAAATAAAAAAACGCAGAACAATACGTGGGCTGGCCCATTTATGATGAGCAAGAGGAGGCCCCGCTCGGCCTCAGAGCTATGCGTCCTCTTTCTCCCGAATGGACTGCCCCGATAATCCTGGCAACTTACATATAGCAAATGTGCAATATTAAGAAAGGTGCATGTTAGTTTCATAAGAACAACATTTCCAGCGTCTCCTTCATTCGATAGAAAGTCTTGTTCATGTGTACTGTTGATGTTTATTTGCAGACTTACAATGTTAACCTCTTGGATTACTTCTTTTAAGAACAAATTATTTGCATACAGTTGTGGTGTAGAATTGTTATTAAGTTAGGAAAATCACATTTTGGAACAGTTCCAATTTATAACCCCAGAGCGATGAAGTGTAGCATCGTGGACTTGCATTGGGTGTTTTTTCTCCTCAAATTTAAAGCTTCACCGCATCTGTCACGAGACTTAGCAGGGAATAGTTGCTATATCACTGCAGTCACAACCAAATTATTGAAGACACTAGATAAGACAGGTCAACAAATAGTTTCCTGAGTAGTTGATTTCTATATACCTGGTAAAATAAGTCGGCGTCAGATTTTCACCATTTGACCCGTATTTTTGGGGGGGTGGGGTGGTGGGGGGGGGGCATTTCATTACTTAATTGATCATAGTATTACAATCGTTCATAACGACAATGCTAATCTCTTGAGGAACATTTGCAAGCCAACAAGCCGTCCTTTGTTGTCCACGTCCTATAGCTGCCATAGCATGTCCAACGTTGTTCTGCGCACGAGTGATCTTCCGAACTTGGGAGTGTCGCTCCTTTAGCATCTCTGCAATTTCCGCAATAAGGTACATGCTACTAGATCGATCAGCCGCCCCGTATTTGTTTGTTCATGTAGGAATGATAATTTAGTTTGGTTTTATTTTCTCGCACATGGTTCTCTGTCATCATTGTAGTAGTTCTTCCCAAAAGGGTCATGTGCCTTCAAACTAGGAGTTGTTATGGAAAAGCATCAACAAAAGAACAAATACATGGGAAATCAGTGGATAACGCGATTAAAGATGTATACCAGCCTGTCAAATTTAGCACAAGAATGTGAATTCGGATGGTAGAGCTAACATTCGCAACATCAACGTTATGTTAAAAAAATCTACCCGAAATGGTGAAGCATTTCCATGATAAAACAGAAAACTTGCAAATCAAACTATATCATTATTGTGAATGATTACTTATTTTTACTACACGCAAGTAAATATCTGGATAAAATAAACTAAATATTTTTACTACACTGACAAGAGGTATATATTACACCCAAGAGGACATAAACTAAAGACCGATGAATGATGACTCAACAAAGGGTGGATTTTATTATCTTAAATGAAGCATCAACAAGATACAAACAGTAAGCATATAAGTGGCATTTACCTGACTAGGATGAACACAAAAAGAATCACACCAACAAAAGAAGGAAGCTATAGAAAACCAAAGTTATGCCTAAGCGGAGGAAAAGGAAAGGGAAATCTTTGAATCAATGAAAATGACTATCGATGAAGTACAACGACAATCGTCCTCGCCACGCATCTCTTGGCATGACAAGGACAACGCGAAATATTCTTCAACAGCAATGTCTCCAGAAAGGGAACGACCTTCAAACGGCCTCTTCGTTGGATCCAACCATCGAACACGAGACCATGCGTTTCCACCCTGAAGATGAAATAATGAACAAATAGAAGCAATGCCTTCGATAAGGGCAGTTGCATTTTCTTCTCCATACACAAGTTTTGTGTATTTCGAACAGGATGTCCGATCACAGATCCGTTTTGACAATAGTCTTCGTTTCCAGGAGGCGTGACCTCCGAAACAAAACAAGCACTGAATGTTATCAATATCCAACCTTATGATAGGAGAGAGAACACGACTTACAAGGGTGGGGGATGTCCCTACTAACAGGCTAGTCATTTGGGGAGAGGGCCCAAGACCTGTGATATGTCAGTGTTGCTCTTTGGTTGGGCCTAGTTGACGCATGTGGTTCGGAAACGCTGGTGTTAGCGGACCTGGATTTGCCTAACAATTTTCCATGAAACACGGCATAATCGACATACACTCAACCCCCTATGAACGCATCTATCACTACGAGCACCTCCGAGAGACTGTGCCGGTACATCATCTTAAGATTGACGAAGTCGCCACGAACGCCTTCGTACTCGTCAGGGAGCGTCTCATCCCACCGAACGCACATCGCCGAAAGGCCTGGAATAAATTGAGGGATAGTGCAACCATCAATGTCAAGTGTAGTACTTGAACTCTCATGGGCCGGAAATACCAGCCTCCTCCTCTTAATCCAACCACTGCGTAACGATTTTCGAAACGTGACGGAAACATTTATATGGATTTTTGAATTCGAGGGTGGTGGTCGGACTGTCGGGGTCGAGCGATCCGTGCGACGCGGCACGTGACGCGCGTGCCTGCCGCGCAGATCCAGCTCGTCCAGCCAGCCACCCAGCCAGCGGCCAATGGCAGACACACTCCAGGCTTCCCTTCTTGAGAGCGGCCCCACCCACGACCACCCGCCCGAAGCACCCGCGTCGCCTCCCCTGTCCCTCTCGCGTCGCCCTTTCCAAGACCGACGACCGGGCCGGCGGCCGGCGGGCGGACAACAATAGGCGGAACCACCCACCCTAGAAGCTGCCAGCACGGACGAGACAAGCGGGCGGAGAGGAGAGGAGAGGCACACGCCACCGTCGGCGGCTCCTGTCGTGTGCGGGCGCCCTCCTGCTTCCCCGGAGATTTGAACCGGAGGCGCGCGGCGCGGGGGCTGTCTAGCTAGCTGCGTTCGGCAGCGTGGCCCGCCTGTCTATCTTCTATCTTCTTGCTCGCTGTGGCGGCCGGCGGGAGGGGAGGGGATGGGGGCGTCGGACAACACCAAGGGGCTGGCGCTGGCGGTCGCCTCCAGCGCCTTTATCGGCGCCAGCTTCATCCTCAAGAAGATCGGCCTCATGCGCGCCGGCAAGTGCGGCGTCCGCGCAGGTACCTAACCCACCCTACCCCCACGCCACGCCGTCTATCCCTATCCTCCCCCCTGCCGGATTCCCGATCGACGCCGGCCGCTCCTCCACCGGCCGGGTCCTCTGCTCTGCGCCGCGCCGCGTTGCCTTGGTCAATTTCGAATCTCACGGACGCTCCCTTCGATTCGTGGAGCAATGGCGTCTGGATCGGGCGATGATGCCCCGAGATTTCAAAATGTACGGGCGTGATTGGCACAGTTCCTCAAAGTCAAACCTGTGCGCTGCGGTTGTTGCTGTCTACTGGACGCCAGCTACGCTCGTGCTGATTGGCAGCCAGTCATCTCGTAGTATCGTGCTTCCATACGGGTCAATGAGAATCGAGAGGGCCTCCAGAAGATCAAACGAATACATCGAGAAATGGGGTAGGATTAGAGAGACAGAGACATGATGAGAATTGAGAAATGAACAATTGGAACTATGCTTATGCTTCAGAACATGATTCAGTCCACCTTTCTGTAAGTTGGATGGTGAATTTTCCAGGCCAGTAGATTCCAGTGATGGATGGTGACTCAAAATGTCATGAACCAATTCACGGCCCGCTTTACTGCGTATGTGTGCATTTGCAATATGCCTAGGATCACTGGCTTAATCAGAGATATATGAACCAAAATCTCTTAGTTTTCAGATGTCTTACTCGTTATTAACCTCCTGTTTGTGCTTAATTAGCATGATTGGCACTATAAAAACAAAACATTTTTGGCATTTCACCTGCTTTCTGGATTTTTATATGGAATGTGCACCCAATTCAGACTTGAGATTTGTGTTGGTATGTCCTACGATTTCAGCTTACATGTTTCTGTTTCCCCCCCTCTCTCTTAATTACAGGTGGAGGAGGATACACGTATCTTCTGGAGCCTCTCTGGTGGGCTGGGTTGATCACCAGTATGTTCACTCTGCACAAAGTTAGTCATGCATATTGATTTAATTATGCAACTAAACTTTCTTTTCTTGACATTTACAAGTGCTGCTTGGGGAGGTCGCCAACTTTGTTGCCTATGTCTTCGCACCAGCTGTCCTCGTGACTCCTCTTGGAGCACTAAGCATAATCGTCAGGTGAATTTCCAAAACCAAAACCCTTAGTTTCAATGCCGGCTTTGATTCTCCCGTGCTTGACATACAAGTTTTGTGCAAATGGCCAGTTCAGTGTTAGCGCACTTTGTGCTGAAGGAGCGGCTTAACAAGCTCGGCGTTCTTGGCTGTATATCGTGCATAGTAGGTTCAGTTGTTGTCGTTCTACATGCCCCTGAAGAGCACATGCCCGATTCCGTCGAAGAAATCTGGGATCTAGCTACTCAACCAGGTGAGTCATCGGCCTGCAATCATACACCTTATGTTAGTTGTAGCACACCCACATGTCTGACAGCCTTTCTCCATATTATGGTGCCAACCATGGGCAGGATTTCTAGCATATGCGGGAACAACACTGTTACTCATGGCAATAGTGGTAGTGTTCATCGAACCTCGATATGGCCAGAAGAACATACTGATATATCTGGGTATCTGCTCTTCAATGGGATCATTAACAGTAAGTATGCTTTTAACTTTGAGATGCACAGCCTAACATAAGTGAGTTTTTTAACTGATTATCACTACTTTGTAGGTTGTTAGCATCAAAGCCGTCGGTGTTGCCATAAAGCTTACGCTGGATGGAATGAACCAGCTTGCCTATCCACACACATGGCTATTTATTCTGGTCGCAGTTATCTGTGGGGTTTCTCAGCTAAATTACCTCAACAAGGTAGCACATCTTCTCCTCCTTCTAGTTACTTGTTACTCCTGTCCTGTGAATATGTTTTGCTTGATTGCATCTACATGAGCTTGCAATCAGGTTTTGACAACTTACGATTTTTTCACGGATCTGCTACTTTTCGTTACTTGAATTCAGTCAAAACTTTATTTTCTACCACATATAGTATTAGTTTATACGGTCAATTTGGTTTACAATCATTTAGTGTATTTGTATGTTTTCTGGCTATGCTGATTTTCTTACACTTTTGCAGGCACTGGATACCTTTGATTTAGCTATGGTGTCCCCAGTTTATTATGTAATGTTTACCACCCTTACAATAGTGGCGAGTTCAATTATGTTCAAGGTAGAAAGCAGCTTTAGATTGTTTAGTTAATTCAACTGGACTTTGTGGTGCAGATTGCAACTCATTCTGCTTGCTGTCAAATGCAGGACGGGGCTGGACAAAGCTTAAGTAGTATCGCTTCTGAATGCTGCGGCCTGGTAACAATCCTTTCTGGAACAATTTTGCTGCACGCAGCAAAGCAAAAAGAAGCTGCCAGTTCTCCAGGTACAATTTTGTGGTTCAGTGATGCACGCATGTGGTAGTGGTTTCAAAATCTACCCTGTTCTGCTGCATCACCATCATCTCCATTTTGTTGTGAGGGAAATAATAACTTCAAGTTTCTCAAGACACCCTTTTCTTTTGAAATAGTTTGTGCTAAACCAGCTATTCCCACTGATATTCTAAAATAAATAATAAACATATGTTTAGTACTCCCTCTGTAAAGAAATATAAGAGCGTTTTAGTGGTCTAAACGCTCTTATATTTCTTTACGGAGGGAGTAACTTGGAGTAATAGATCCATCAGAATGTTTCTTAACTACTGCGTAACTGCGAGCACTAATTCTCACTGTTATTCACAAATAAAAAAGAAACATGTTTTAGTTCTTTTCTGCTCCAACTGCTATTTTGAACTGGATTTGTTCTTCCAAACCTGTTATAAGCAGTTCTCTTTCATATTTCGTATCAATAACAGATTTAGGGAAGACCTGAAAATTTATTCTTCTGTTATTACTCCACTAATTCTCACTGATATTCACAAATACTCCGTCCGTAGCTTGAAAAACGATCTTATATTGTGGGACGGAGGGAGTAGAAAAGAAAAATGTTGTAGTTCTTTTCTGCCCCAGCCGCTGTTTTGAACAGAATTTGTTCTTTCAAAGCTGTTATAAGCAGTTCACTTTCATATTTCGTATCAGTATTTGATTTTGGAAAGACCTGAAAAATTATTCTTCTGTTTGCAGCATCCACTTGGCCTCTGGATAGAGGAATATCTTGGTATATCAGCGTAGGCAGCGACAATCTACTGAGGAACGTCGAAGACGACTACTTTGCCGCTCCGCAAAGTTCGCCCGCCACACCCTGATCGTACATTCGGAGTCAAGTCCAAATACTTTGACCGCAGAAGAGAAAGTCCTCGGTCACTTGTACAAAAAGGAAGAGAGATGTGAGTTGCAGCGGAATCTTGGCAGCGCCAGCATTCTGGCGGTTTTGGTTGAGAGGATGAAGATTTCGTCAGCCATTCTTTCGTCGTTCGCACGTACATAGGAACCTGTCTAGATTTATCCAAACAATTCATACTAGGAACAGGATACGCCCTGCCATCCAATTCCAGTTTGTAAGTTGTTCGTCGATGAGCGGTGAGCGGGCTGAATTTGTCGGCCTGCCTGTTGTTGTGCATTACGTAGAATATTTCTCCTTGTGATTAGGCTTCAGGGCGGAGCATCGATGCACGGTTCGATTTCGACGCCATTGTTCTTCTTCTGAGAGAAGTTTTCGGTTTCATTGTTGAGCTTAGTTTTGGTTGACCAGATGTATACATTCAGTGGAGGCTGCATTGCAGCCTCCTGTTAATGTTAAATCTTTAACTTGCTGATGATATGGTTGCCATATGAGCTGAGGTCAAGAATGTGACATGTTGCTGCACACATCTCGGCAGGTTGCCTGCATCTCTGTTCCATCAAAATTAGTGGTTGGTACTTGGAGTGTGTCCCCTGGACCATGGGCAGTTGTCTATGCTACTGCTACTACAAAACTGGCACCGAACGCGTGAACGAGGGTCAGGAGAGTGGAGAATGGCGGCTGACCTCCAGCAGACGCCGGCGTGGTTCCTCTGGCTGGCCGTCCTCGGCGCCCTCCACGTCGCGGTGCTCTCGTCTCGCCTCCTCGTCCACCTCGCCCACTGCGTGCGCCGACCCAAGGACCTCCGCCGGTACTACGGAACGTGGGCCGTGGTCACCGGCCCGACGTCCGGCATCGGCCGGTCCGTCGCCCTGGAGCTCGCCCGCCGGGGCCTCGACCTCGTCCTCGTCGGTATCGACGCCGCGGACCTCCGGGAGGTCTCCGACGCGGTCATGTCCCGTCACGCCGTGCAGACCAGGACCGTGGTGTTCGACCTCTCGCTCGTCTCCACCCCCCAAGGTACCACGTAGTTTACACAGGTTTGGGGTATATCGGAGCGCATGGCGACGGCCTGCAGGCACTTGATGATCCTCTCGGCCGGCGGCGTGCAGGCGACGAGGCGCTGCGGCGGCTCCGGGACGTCGTGGAGGGGCTGGACGTGGGCGTCCTCGTGAACAACGCCGGGGTGATGAACCCGGGCGCGGCGTTCCTGCACGAGGCGGACGCGGAGGCACTGATACGCATGATCCGCGTGAACCTGTGGGCGACGACGGTGGTGACGGCGGCGGTGATCCCGGGCATGGCGGCGCGGGGCAGGGGCGCCGTGGTCAGCATGGGGTCGGCGACGTCGGAGGCCGTCTCCTCCTTCCCGCTCCACGCCGTCTACTCCGGCACCAAGCGGTACGTCGCGGTGCTCTCCGGGGGCCTCGCCGCCGAGTACGGGGGCAGAGGGGTCGACGTGCAGTGCCAGGCGCCGATGTTCGTGGCGACGGCGATGGTCGCGGCCTTCTCGGCGCTCTGGCGCCCCGCGCCGCTGGTGCCCACCGCCGACGCCTACGCGCGCGCGGCGGTGCGCTGGGTCGGGCGCGGCGGCCCGCTCTGCGTGCCCAGCCTCCGGCACCGGCTGCTGTGGTGCCTTCTTGACGTCGTGCCCGGCTGCGTGCAGGACTGGGCCTGCCTGCGCGAGGGCCTGCGGCAGAGGAAGACGTCCCGGAGCCGGCGATCGTCGACGGCGTCGGCGTGCCATGCCAGCAACTGAGTAGGAAACTGTCTCACGAGTGAGTGAAGTGGCGTGATTCCTGGACCCACTCTCGTTTTATTTTTTTGGAATCACTAAAAATCTGACACCAGCCACTTGGACGGATAACTTGGGTCTGAATTCTGCTTCTCTGATGCCGATGGGGCGGGCTGCCGCTATTTCATTGGACAAAGTTTCGGACCTTATTGACAGCTAAACAAGAAACTGGAATGCGGATGTTATTCATGCAAATTTCTTGCAACCCATTCATAGCTGAATTATTAGCTCTTTGTGAAGGCACCATCTTCGCTCAACTTTGTGGTTATTCACAGGTCATAATGGAGATTGACAACTTGAAGTTAGTCAATCTATGAAAATCGCGCAACGATACACGGTTGATTGCAACACCTACCTTATCTTGAAGGAATGAGAGGAGATCGGAGTGAATTTTGCTTTCTCTCTTGGTTACTCATGTCGGTAGGGATGCTAATGTCCCGACCCATCATTGTGCTCGTTTTGCTTTTACACTTGATGATACAGAGAGTTGGCTTGATGTAAGCCCTGAGTTTCTTATTTCTTGCGTACGGGCGAATTGAAGCCATATGTTACTTCATCAATAAATCTTTCATTTTTTTTACTTTTGGTGTTCTTTGTACTACCTTGACAGTTGATGAATAGATTGAAAGTTATCCACGCAAAAAAATTAACGTGATTCCAAAGGTTCAAGTCTTTGGGTGGACGGTACTTCGAGATATACTCCCTGATTCAGTCAACTTGCAATATAGACACATCAAGCAACTTGGCTTGTGTGACATTTGCAAGGCTATATATGAGGACATATTACATGCGTTAGCTAGTTGTACACATGCAAAAATATTGGATTGAAACAAGGGATCGGTTTCAGCTTCATCTCCCTCGGTTGCATCCAAACATTTGGGCTCGTGACATCTTGATAGATCACATGTTCACTCAAGATGAGAGATGCAAGATCTTTACCATTATGCACACTATATAACTGTCTCGCAACCGCTGGACACACAAATGGCACGAATATGACCCATCACATGCTATCAAATGGGTTCATGGGATTCTGACCGTTTTGGAACTACCATCTTCCCGGAAAAATTTAGTACCCAACCAGAACAAGAGACCTCCCGTATCGGGGTGGGTTACTATCAACACCAATGGGGCGTTGAATGTTGATGACATGAAGGAAGGGACGGGAGGAGTGGCTCAAAAACACGCGTTCCTTGGAGCTTGGAGCAAACCTTTACAAGGCGTGTCAGACATATTCACAGATGAATTATTAGCTTTTCGTGAAGGCATGATCTTCGTTCAACTTTGTGGTTATTCACATGTCATAATGGAGATTGACACCTTGAAGTTAGTCAATCTACGAAAATCATGCAACGTTAAAAGGTCGACTGCATCACCTTCTTGAAGGAATTAGAGGAGATCAGAGCGAATTTTGCTTCTCTCTTGGTTACTCATGTCGGTAGGGATGCTAATGTCCCGACCCATCAGTGTGCTCGTTTTGCTTTTACAGTTGATGGTACTGAGAGCTGGCTTAATGTAAGCCCTGAGTTTATTATTTCTTGCCTACGGGCGGATTGTAGCCATATGTTAGTTCGTCAATAAAGCACCCCATTTGATGCAAAGAAGAAGAAGAAGAACAAGGCATACAAATTAGACAATGCTTCTAATCTCTTTTGATTTATTAAATGTGCACACCAATAAAACATGGCAACATCCACACACTCTTCCCCGAGAGTTCCACCGATGCTTGAAGCATTTCATTTTACATAGTGGCAAAAAACATGTATTCAAATTATTTCTTGTGTATACAACAATTGGAAGATCACACCGCTTGACATGCGTTCGTAATGCATTGTATGTACCAAAATAGGTCATATTCTTCTACCTTCTCAAGGCAGTCGATAGCTATTCACAATTACCACCTTAACACCAAAGAAGAGTTTGACTCAATGCTTTATTTTTGTCTTTTAGTGAATCTTGGTTCGAAATCAAGATAAATACACATTTTTTCTTTGTTCTATTTTATATTTTTATGTCTTAATCCTCTCATACATACACATACATACAAACAGGCATGGCATCACGCGCATTCATGGTCTAGTGTTTTGTTATAAGATATGGAGCAGTATGTGACTTTTCTAGCAAGAGCAGTAGACTGAGTATTTTCTTCTTTCTATCGAGACTGGTAAAGTACAAATGCTCCAAGAGGAAGGGTAACTGCACTAAATAGAAGTCCTTGACCGCACATAATGCACAACCGCACACGATGTGGCCACACAAGTAACAAATGCGTTGAAAGGAGGCAAAATATGCAACAAACAGTGAAACATTACTCGGAGTTCATCAGATACACAGTCTTTGGATAACATTAAATTTTTTGGAGAATATTTTGGTCAACAATTACGGTTTGGATGAGAAGACCAAAATAAAAGGGGTTACTAAACAACAATGGTTTGAATTTTTTTAACCGACCGGTCAAATCGCTCCCCATGATTCGATCAGGATCCAAAGGCTCAACCGCCTTGTTTTTCTCCAGGCTTCTTCTCCCCCATATACTAAAAAGATAAAAACAATCAAAAAAATTAATAATATAAGGAAGAATAAATTAGAGACGTTGTAGTACTCTTAGATAAGAAAATAAACCTAAAACAAATAGCGAAAAAACTTGTACACAATTTGAATATAAATTTCTGTTTTTTATAGATGAAAGAACAAATATACTATAGTGCAATTTCACACTTTAGTACAATTACACACAACTTACGTGTATAGTAACACACCCGGCATTCACACATGAACATAGAGAAAAAGAAAAAAAACAGAAACAAAGACACATAAAATGGGAAGAAGTGACTGAACTGATTTTTCATTCAAAGAATTTCAAATAAAAGTAGGGAAAATAATTTTTTATCAGAGTGGGGGAAAAATACTTCTCTTTATGGGAATGGGGAATGAACAATAAAATGTCATCCTTGTAGATTAGCCCACGGCCCTCAACATTCGCTCGCGAAGTAACCACAAATCATCACGGGCTTACGACGACGTCCAAAGCCCCAAAGAAGTAACAAATGCGTTGAAAGGAGGCAAAGTATGCAACAAACAGTGAAATGTTACTTGGAGTTAATCAGATACACTCTCTTTGGATAACATTAAAAATTTCGGGGAATACTTTGGTTAACAAATAGAGTTTGGATGAGAAGGCCAAAATAAAGGGGGTGACTTTTTTTTTAACTGGCCAGTCAAATCTCTCTCCATGATTCGATCGGGATCCAAAGGCTAAACCGCCTTGTTTTTCTCTAGGCTTCTTCTCCCCCCTATACTAAAATATAATAAAAACAAACAGAAAAAGTTTTATAAGGAAGAATAAATTAGTGATGTTGTATTACTCTTAGAGAAGAAAATAAACCTAAAACAAATGACGAAAAAAAACTTACGCAATTTGAATATAAATTGTAGTTTTTTTCTAGATCCAAGAACAAATATACTATAGTGAAAATTTTCACAGTTTGGTACACTTACACACAACTTAAGTGTATACAAACACACCCAACATTCGCACATAAACCTAAAGAAAAAAAACAGAAACAAACACACATAAAATGGAAAAAATTGATTAACTGATTTTTCATTCAGAGACTGCCAAAAAACAACATTGAAAAAATAAATTTTGTTTAGGGGGTAATAGCAATATTTTTTAGAATTTTAAAAAACCTTTTCTTTATGGGAAAATGGGGAATGAACAATAAACTGTCCTCCTTGTAGATTAGCACACGGCCCTCCACATTCGGCTAGGCGAAAGTAACGGGCCTTACGACGGCCCGAAGCCCCCTTATCGGCCATATAGCCTGTCAACGGAAGCCCATTCCACCCTGCTCCCTTACCGACCGCCCTCACCGCCGTCCGATCCAGATCCAACCGTCCAAACCCACTCCCCACCCCGAAAACCCTAGCGCCGCCAACCTATATAATCTCCTCCCGACCCCCGCCGCCCGCTTTCTCCCTCCCACAGCCCACAGACCCCTCCCCTCCCCTCCCCCAACCCACCGGCGGCGGCGCAGCGCAGCTCGAGGAAGGAAGCGAAGATGGTGAAGTTCCTGAAGCCCGGCAAGGCGGTGATCCTGCTGCAGGGCAGGTACGCGGGGAAGAAGGCGGTGATCGTGCGCGTGTTCGAGGAGGGCACCCGCGACCGCCCCTACGGGCACTGCCTCGTCGCCGGGCTGGCCAAGTACCCGAAGAAGGTGATCCGCAAGGACTCGGCCAAGAAGACGGCCAAGAAGTCCCGCGTCAAGGTGTTCCTCAAGCTCGTCAACTTCACCCATCTCATGCCCACCCGCTATACCCTCGACGTCGACCTCAAGGAGGTGGCCTCCGGCGCGCCCGACTCCCTCACCTCCAAGGACAAGAAGGTGGGCGCCGCCAAGGCCGCCAAGGCCAAGCTCGAGGAGAGGTTCAAGACCGGCAAGAACAGGTGGTTCTTCACCAAGCTCCGCTTCTAGGCCGGCCGGCCGCGCCAGGGCGGTCTCTGCCGTTATTACTACCCGAACCCTTTACATTTTTAGTTGCTTGTTATCGGTGACTGTTGCTGCGCTTAAGGTGTCCTGTTTTGGTATTGCCCATGAAGAAGACTCTGTGTTTAGCTTGGATCTTATGAGATATGATGATGTTTCATGTGTTAAATCATGTGAAGAATAGATCTTTGTTGGAATTTTGTTCAGTGTTATTACTTCTTGAGATATGCTGTCTGTTGCGTCCTAATATTATTGTTGTATGGGTTGTAGTCTTGGTGGTGAATTATATTGCATCTCTCTGTTAGTGTGTCTCCACTGGTTAGCGTAATGATTATCTAGGTCTGGCGCCGTTCAGGTTCTTGCTTGCTTGTGTATTTCGCTAGACTTGTTTATTAGTGGTCAGTAATGTAGAATTTTTTATTTCTATGATTGTTTTGCTGGACTGTTGATATTACGGTCGTAACTACTTCATGCCGGCCATTTCACTGCATTATAACTCGCGCTGTTTTACGGGCTAGTTTGTGCTTTAGGATGCTGTACATTGCCTGTTGAGTAGTCTTGTATTTAGTTCGCTGTGTGTACTTTTACTTTGTATTTAACTTTGTTGGCTTACAATGCTAGTGCATCAGTGGTATCACTGTAACAGCGTTGAAACAATGTTTGCAATTGAAGCACACTGATATATTACAATATGTAGAACAAGTATATGGGATGCTAAGGTCCAAATAAAGAAAACTATTGTTGGAAAAATAGGTGGAAGCTTGTGAATTTCTTGTCTACTTTGTTTAAACGCTGAGGTCAAAATAAACAAATTATATGACTAATTGTTGGAAAAACAGGTCAAAGCTTTTGAATCTCTTGTCTTGTTTGTTTAATTTACCAGCTGATACTTGCTTAGAAGACTTAGCTTAACTTGTATAGTGAACCAAGCATGGTATCACTTGTTAGCGCTGTGGCTTCATATTGGGAACTTTATTGAAATTTAGTTTAGCGTCACACCAGCAGTCAGTGTATATGTCGCTGTTCTGTAAAAGATTAGTTATGTGTTGTCTTTGATTGGTCTTTATGTGCCTCTTTTTAATATTTTGTCATATTGTCTCGCGGTGAATATATATGTGTTGTTTTTATCAGTCCTAACTTGGTATGTTAGCTTTAGCTCTTCAGGCTATAGCTCTGATTACCAAGTTGCGTAGAAAATTATGGCACATATATTTAATTGTATGGTGGTATGTTTGAATATAGAGCACGATGAACATTTGAATCCAATCGACCACTTCGCATTGCTAGTTTTGTACAAACATGTATGGATTGATTAGGTAAATGAACATGACCTCTCTAGGATTCATTTGCGTGTCATGTAGGACTTGGTTGTAGCCATCAGTTGTGCTGTTGCTAGATTAGTAATGTGTTCTCTTTGATTTGGTCTCTTCTGTACTTGTGTGTTATATATTTGGGCCCATTGTCTTGCAATGTAGATGTATGTGTCGTCTTTATCAATTCTAACATGGTATCAGCTTCCTAGCCCGGGCTAGGAGTCTGATACCATGTGAGAGTTGATGAAGACGATAGATATGTTACATTGCATGATAGTATGTTTGAATATAGAGCGCATGGAACAACAGAGTCCAAGCAAGCACTTCACAGTTCTAATTTTGCACAGGCAGCTCTCTTTGATGTAAAAGAGCACGGCTTGTTGAAGTCTGGGGCTGATTTGCCTTGTTAAAAGCCAACATTGCAAGAGGACGATTTTGCAGTGTAGTATCGACCTATCCAATAAGCCAGCCAGCTTATGTATCCAGACGGTATATATAGAGGTTTCTGATGGGATTTATTTGCATGATGTGCTCTAGAAGCCATTCTCTATTGGTGACATTCTAGTTCAGTACTCCTTTTGTGTGACCATCTTCATTTGTGTGACCTGTTGTTTTTTTACTTCGAACTTGGTGTGTGTTTTAAATGTGGAGCTTGAATTTATGCTGGAAAGGTGATATGTGCTGCAATTGCATTTCAATAGGTGCCTTGGTTTTGATATCTTTTAGGTATCGTATTGTTTTGAGATCGACTAGCGAACGTTCATCCATTTGCATCTTCCAACCCATCTCAAAACTGCATGAGCATGGATTGGCCACCCTCTGTTCTTCGGATACAGCCTCAAACAGGGTTCTGGAATAAGTAGAGTGGTGGTGGTAAGTCCAGGCCCTCCGTTCCGGTAATAGCACCTCTTTTCTGTATGTGATTGAAGGCGCAGTATAAAGCGATCGAATCAATGATCCAAGGGAAGAGACTTGTATGGCCAAGTTGCTTGTATCTGTGACTATCGTCTTCTAAACCCGTGTACAAATGGAAAACAGGCAAAGCCACTAGCCTTGGAAGCAAGGGGTTTCAAAGGAAATTTTGTTGGAAAGATTGCCACAGAAATTTTAAACCTTTGCTGCGTTTGGACTAGACGTTCACGATCCAGTGTAAAAACTAGAAAACACTACTCATTCTAGTGGATTGGACCAACATTTCCTTTGGCTTTCCTCTGTTTTCTTGTTCCTCCATTTCATAGCTGCAAGCATCTTCTACTCTTACTTTCTTAGGGATTCACTCTTTCAATCTTACGTTTTCCATATCTCCAGTTTGAAAAGGGAAGGCGCTGATAATCAAGAAAAGGAATGCGCTGGGCTTGGAAGCTGACAATATTTATTTTGAATAACCACTGACTCACGATACAAACTTCAGGTACAAACCACTGACACTGTGATTAGATACGTCACACCATATAAATCTAGTAAGGGATCAAACCAAGGTGGGTGTGATGGGATAATTTTGCACACGGAGACCGTACGACATTGATGCCACCGCAATAAACACGAAATAGTAGAAATCAGAAATCAATTTAACAGACACACATGGTTCATCCGAACTGCTACGGCTGATGCTGCTTGAGACTCAGCAAGGTTCTAAAGATACCCACGAGCACACTAACAACAGAAAGCACGGCAACGATGGTCCTGAAGTTGTTGTAGACAAACCTATGCACGGTGATACTCACAGGCCTTTCACGCTTGAACATCTCAATCTTCTCCGTAATGACGAAGTAGCGGTAGCCGAGGCGCATGTGGCGAGCAAGGTCCTTGAAGAAAACAGGCAGCTCATGGTTGCTGAAGAAGCTGCGAACGAGGTGCTTGGCTCGCAGCTCGTGCACGTCCTCTTCCTTGTCCATGAGCATTGCCAGGAGGGAGATGTATGAGCTGATGACGAAGCCATCTGATGGATGTGTGGCGGACACACACGCCTCGTAAGCTGCCATGTTGACGAGCCAACAAGCAGTGCAGTCATTTACAAACAATGGCGTCAGGGAGAGCTGACCGAAGATGCAACGGTCTCTCTGGATGCTCATGTCTGCGAACCATGTCTTGTTGCTGGCGGTCAGTTTGATGCCGATTTCCGCAAGCTCAATGGCACTGCTACCTGATGAGTGGCATGTGAGATTGTCTCTACAATCTTCGTTAGGCATATTGCCAATCTGGTAGTGTCGGAGCAACCCAAGGAGATGTGGCGGCTTGTACCTCTTGAATTCATCCATAGAAACCCTTGTGTTTGAATCTAAAGTTGATGAATATTGTGGGGTGATATTGAAGAATACCGCCATATCAACAAGAAAATTGTACATATGAAATGGTGTCCAAAATTCCATAAGTGCCTCGAGGACCAACCAAGGGAGCTGATTCTCGAGCAGAAAGATATCCCTTAGCATGCAAGGCCCCGTGGACATGGTCATCCGATTAAGCAATAAAGCACATTGTTGATCCATTTTTATATAGTGCAACAGATAGCAACCATCGAGGAACATCATTACCGCAAATTCATCATCCGTGAACTTCGCCACTGCATCATCGGCGTAGCAGCTGCGGGCTTCACTGACAATGGAGAGGATCTTGCCATAGACTTCCTCAACGGAGCGACCCGACTTCTCGCACAAGTAGTGGGCGGCCGCGTGCTTCAACTCCTCCGTCTCTTGCAGGTGCGGTGAGCCATGGTGGTATGGGCCGAGGGACACGAAGCTCGGGATGATGTAGCGTTCGTTGACTCCCCGTAGGCCTCGGGGGAACCTATGAATCTTGGTTCCAAGCTTGGAGAAATCGGCCTCCAGCCGCTCCCTCGTATTCCTCACTGTCTCTTGGATTTGGATAGCAGTAGTATCTTCGATTTGGATAGTACTAGTCTCTTGGATTTGGACAGTACTAGTGTTCATGGCGCCAACACTGTATGTAGGTAGAGTATAAGATTTGGGGGTTTAGCTAGTTGAGATTACATTCGTTGCATGCATGCCCAACAATATATACACATACATACAAACAAGACTATTGCCTGCCGTAATGATATTCTTTCCTCTACTTTTTGCACAACTAAAGGTTTATCAAGGATCTTCCTTGTGTTGCACTGCACATACTAAAATATTCTTGGCTTGCATGTATAAACTACGCACGTCCTATTCTCTGTGAATTCTTATACAAGATTAAATCTGTTTGGAGAATCATTGCAGATGCTTAACTCCTAGCGAACTGCAATTTCATGTTCGTAAACCATTGCTCAGTGTTCACCTCTAGACATTTTGTGTGTGGATCATTAACTACTAGGCGCACAGATTGCGTGCAAGTGTGCCAAGACCACATGTACATTAGTTCCAACCCCTGTTTTGTTGATGCACTTTACAGGAGGTTCAATTAATTCCCGATGGAAGCAAAAAAAAAGAAAGGAGAAACGAAAATTTCACAGTAAAGGTGATGGGTAGTTCAACCATGTACACTCCTGCAAGTTACAGGAAATGGCTGCCAACCAGACCCGCATTTATTCTTTACTTGACTTCCTACTAGATCGAGGCCTTCCCTTACGGAGTCTGCATTTTTCACAGGAGTCACCAAGCATGTGCTGGCTTGCTGTATCTGGAAGCATGTGTTTTATGCTACATTCTTTGCTCAAAGTCTTTCTTCATGTCTGGTTCCTTGCTTCGATTATTTAGCAACTTGCAGGTCCTCATCCCCTCAACGTCCCAAACCAAGAGGTAAATTTACCTCATGTTCGGCCATGCCTCATTTGTTTTTGCTTTTTCGCAGGTCCTTAGACGAGGTCTGCGTTTTTCAGCGGCCTTGTGTTTGTCGGTTAGTCTTTGCGGGTTTGTTAGTTTCTGGTTTAAAAACCGGCTAGGGATTTTGTCAAGTTTTATAATGCTTGGGAAAATCAAAACAATCGGTAGTGCCTTAACCCACAAGTTAATGCCACTGTATCAGAAGTGCTGGGAAAAATACCAAGAAGAGAAAGCATCGAATGGAAAGAACAATAGTAGCGAAAAATAAATAAGGGTTGCATGGGCCTATTGTGTGATAATGTTCAACTACCCATGTTGCACATTCCAATCACTAGAGTTGGCAGTTATCATATTCGAATTATGCAACTAGTTCATTGATAATAGAAACCTACAAACACAAGGAAAAGTTTTGGTGCTAAAGAAAAAATGGTGTACTTTTCGAAATAAACTTCATATCACTCGTCGTGTACAACAACTAGGAAACCTTTAATAACTTGAAATAAAATGAAAATAAATAATAAATTCAAAAGTTATGGTGCTCGATAAAAAAATAGTGTACTTTACTTATACTTCCCACAAAATCATGCCTGCATTTTATTTTGCGGGGTAGATCATGCCTGCAATTCTCGTAGGGGTTCGGTTTCCACACATGTGCTAGTTTACTGTATCAGAAGCATGTGTTTTATGGTACATTCTTTGCTATCAAAGTCTTTCTGAATGGCTGAAGTTTCCTTACCACAATCATTTTTTTTTCCAATATGATCCTAGAAAAAGATCAGGTTCCACTATCAAGAGATAACAAAACGAAAACTAAAAAACAAGCATCCTAGTGCAAGCATCCGATGCAGTACGGAAAGGAAAAACGACAAATCAAATGTTTCGCCAAAAAAATCAAATGATTAATCTATTTATTTACATGGATAGACGGAAATACCTTTTCAAAAGTTTTTCTAGCGGTTGTCGAAGCACATACATTTTTATATGTTTGATGCTGAGATCCAAATGACCTTTTGTAAAAAATCTTATGAATTAGTTGTTCTTCCAAGAAAAAAAACCGCTAGAATGGAACTTAGACAATTCATCAAACAAGAAAAAGTTGGACAATTTCAATTCACAACAGATTTAATTTGTTTAGTCCTTTCCACTCCTCACCTCTTTCGTTCTTGGGAGCTCCTATATGCCGCTCGCTGCGGCAAACGGGCAAAGTGCCGGCGCTTCGCACAAGGGCGGCTAGCTTGGACCGGCCCATTTACAGTGGCACGTTCCCGAGATGAAAAATCGCGAAAAAGACAATAGCATTTGGGCTGAAACTGTAAGGGCTTCTTTGGATCACAGGATTAGAAAACACAGGAATTCGAAAAACACAGGGATTTGATGGGATTGCAGGTGCAAAACAGAGGATTACAAAATAGAGGGAAACTGCAGGAACGATCATTTGGATGGAACACAGGAAAAACATAGGAAAAGTGCCTCGATCCTACGCGAATCACTGAAAAAAAAAGAGGCTAGAGTGGATGCTGAAATTCCTATAGGATTGAGGTGTAGGAATGCAATCCGTAGGAATTTTGGAGATGTCATTCCTTTGATCCAAAGGGCTTCCTTAGGGAAAAATCCAATGGATTGAAATCCTCCAATATTCCTATAAAAATCCTTCAATCCAAAGAGGCCCTAAGCTGTGACTTCGTAGTAATTGGCCCGGCATGCAAGCCACTGGGACTGAGACGCTCTAATGTTTAATTGCAGCGCGACACTTCAAGAGACATACGACATCGACAAAACTTAAACATTAATTCGCAAAAAATCCCCAAAACTACAGTCCATGTATTGGGTCGAACCACGGAGCTCCTACAACTAAATTTTTCAATATTACGAATACTTTCTTCGAAACACATCCATTTTCTGAATTTTTGAACAAATTTTGTAACACATGAACATTTTGATGATGTGAACAAATTTGGAAAGAGGGGACATTTTTCGAATTTGTGAACAAAAGATAAAAATGTTTTCATTTTTACAAAATTCCAGAATATTTTTTGAATTTGTGAACAAAATTTGAAAACATGAACTATTATTGAATTTGTTGACAAATTTGGAAAGCTGGAAGATTTTTTGCAATTCCCAAACATTTTTTGAATTTATAAGCAAAACTTGAAAACTTGAACAACTTTGAATTTGTGAAAAAATTAAATGCAAACTGTTTTTGAATTTGCGAAGAAATTTTCAAAACATGAACTTTTTTGAGTTCGTGAAGAAAATTTGAAAATGGGAACATTATTTGAAGTTATGAACAATTTTTTAAAACACTTCCATTTTCTGAGAAACTGAACATTTTTTATTCCAAACAATTTTTGAGACATGAACTTTTTGAAAAATAATGAAAAAATTAAAATGAATAAAACAGAAGCAGAAAAGGAAGAAGAAAAGAAAAAAAGAAAAAAAGAAAAAGAAAATTTAACAGAAAAACGAAAGTATGAAAAAATCATGAAAAACCAAAAACAAACAAGAAAACTGGTAAAATAAAAAAGGGTTCAGGGAAGCTTCTAGAAGGTTCTCAGAACCAGAAAAAACCGGCTGGGAACCTCGCTTAAACGGGCGGGCCCAATCGGAGCAATCGCTCGAGGTCCTGTGCGAAGCAGCGACCTTTTTTTTTTTTGAGAAATTGTTCATTCAAATCACGAATCAGTACAGAGTAGGTGACCCTTACAAGCACACTGAAACGCAAAAACAAAGGACCATAAACACCTAGAGTACCCTAAGACAACCATAACACAAGAAGATCTCCGGAGCCCTGTGTCATCATCCCTGAATCTTGAGAGAAGACCCCTGCAGCAGAAGGATCTGCAACCAGTCGCAAACAGGTCATCATCTTCGACCACGTTACAATTGCCGCCACGCTGCTTCCTCCTTTCTTGACACCAGCGCTGAGAGGGCATGGACATCAATCCAACACACCTGCAACAGCCGTCGCCATCTTTGGCTTTGAGTACCGCGAAAAGTGTCCCTTCCGGAAGGAAGAGAACTCGAGTCATCCGACCGGTCCAGCACCGCGGCCGGGCAATCCGCCCGGGCAAAGCAGGATCTCCCACCAGCATCAGCGCAGAGGAAGGAGAAGAACAGCAGCAGCAAATCGTACCAACAAAGAAGAAGAAAGGTCTTCGTCTCCCTACCTCCATCGCCCATCTGAGGATCCAAACGGCCAGTGCCGATGGACCTCTAACCACCATAGCCCGCGACCTCGACGAGATCCAGGGATCCCCAACACCGCTGGCTCCTAGACGAAGGCAAAAGCCTCGCCTGACCGCGAACGGAGCCCGGAGAAACTTATTCCGACGCGACACCCCCGCAACGGCCTCGGCAGCGTCCCCCTCAACTCTAACCCTACCACACACCCACCTAGTAAACAGACCGAGGTTCTCTCTCCCTCCCGCCGCCGGAGCGGCCGACGGAGAGAGAGGGAACCGGCGGCGCGCAAGGGACCCCTAGTCGCCTCCTTGATCGCCTCGAGCGATCCAACTTTTCCGGGCGTGCGGTTGGCGACAACAATTTATCCAACACCCGAAGCAGCGACTTCTTTTGACGCAGAATGCGTCAAATAGGAATTTCCTTCGTTCTTTTCGGCCCCGACTCTCAAAATAAACGACTCAAAGAAAATCTCCGAAAATAAAGAGAAAAGGGAAACCCTCCACCGCCGCCGCAGCGGCATCGTGTTTCTCGAGTTCTGCTCCGACGCGGCCCGAAAACAAAAAACCCCAAATTGGCGTAGCCGTCCCTATTTTTCTTCTTTCTCGGTCGACGCCCTGTATTTCTACCGCGGATTTCCGGTCGTCGCAGCGAGCGGGGAACACGAGAAGCCACCGTCCCCTCGCCGCCCATCACGATGTTACCCAGCAAAAATGTGAGGACCTCGATCGGCCATGTTCTTTTCAGCTTTTGAATGGGGAACTGTAGGAGTACCAGAACGACAGAGGAGCATGTCTATGTTAAACCAGCAAGGGAACCCACACGGTTCACAAGGGAAGGCGAATAATTAAGTTCGAAGACCTTCCGGAGGTATGCAGTTTTTTTTTTGCTGATTTTTCTTTATAATCAACTTGGAGGTAAATGTATTTCTGAATAAGATGGTGGCCTTCATTCTCAAGTTAAAAAGAGAGGCTTTGAACAATAGTGGTGTAAGTTCAGGCCCTCTGGTTGGGTAATAACTCCTCTTGTGTGCTCGTTATATGTGAGATTGAATCGACGATCCAAGAGAAGAGACTTCGGGATGCTACGGTTTTGGTCTGGCCAGCTGCTCGAGATCGATTGACATGGCTATGAAGCCTATATCTCTCGACTGCTCCCGGCTTCTAAACCTGTGCACAGAAAGCCAGTAGCCTAGCCTTGGAAGCTAGGGGTTGGTTCATAGAAATTTCAAATGAAGTTTTGGAGGAAGCTTGCCACAGAAATTTCCACGTTTGCTGCGTTTGGACTAGTAAAACATAGGAAAGTTACAGATCTCATCGGATTTTAAACATCCACTCAGAGTCTCAGACCCGATGTAAAATCTATAAATGCTACTGTACTTGTTACTGGATTGAACATACCTTTCCTTGGCACATATTACTACTCTGCTCTTAATATGCTCTCCTTTGTTTTCTTGTTCCTCTATTTCATAGCTGCAGTCATCTTCTATTTTTATGAATTCTTTTGACCCTATGTCTTCAACTTGGATACATCCAGTTCGAACAGTGCCTACATTACTAAGAAAAAGAGAAGGCGCTGGCCTTGGAAGCTAGATAATTAAGAAAGGGAAGGGGCTGGACTTGGAAGCTTGACAAGGCACAATATCAAATTAATTATCAATAACACAACAACATATATTTTGAATAACCTCTGATGATACAAACTTTAGGTACTTTTGATCGAAGGGAATGGGCTAGCTAATTTTACACAAACAAAGGCGTGCGATATCGATCATACCACAATAAGCACGAAAATTGTAGATGAATCATAAAATGATTTAACAACACATATGCTTCACCGGGACTGCTATGGCTGATGCTCTTTGAGACTCATCAAAGTTCTGAAGATACCCACAAGCACACCAGCAATAGAGAGCACGGCGATAATCGTCTTGAAGTTTTTGTATACGAAACTCTGCACGGCAATCCTCACTGGCCTTTCACACTTTAACTTGTCAATCTTGCCCGCTATGATGAAGTAGCGTTCGCCGAGGCGCAGGTTACGAGCGAGACTCTTGAAGAAGACAAGCAGATCATGGTTGCTCAGGAAGCTGCGAACGAGGTGCTTAGCTCGCAGCTCGTGCACATCCTCTTTCTTGTCCATGAGCATTGCTAGGACAGAGATGTACGAGCTGATGGTGAAGCCGTCTGATGGATATGTGATGGCCACGGAGGCCTCGTAAGCTGCCATGTTGACGAGCCAGCAAGCAGTGAAGTCATTTACGAACAGTGGCGTCAGGGCGAGCTATGGATCCCAAAGTTTTAAATAGCGCGCTAAGCCTCTATGGATCCCAAAGTTTTAAATAGCGCGCTAAGCCTCTTAGCGGCGGACCTCTTCTAAATGCTATAGCGAGCTATTTAAAACGTTTGCTCATGTGTTTGGACAAAAGACTCTTAGCGCAGGGCCTCTTTTAAATGCTATAGCGTGCTATAACGGGCTATTTAAAACCATGATGGATCCTCATGTCTGCCAACCCTGTTTTGTTGCTGGCGTTGAGCTTGATGCCCATTTCCGCGAGCTCAAGGGCACTATGTTAGTTAAACCCTGACCCAACCCGTAGCTGGACCGGCTTCCCCGGCCCGGATTTTGTTTCCTGCATGCATAAGACGTTGAGTGCGCGATCTGTGCGCACCGAACGTGACTAGGTGTAGGTGGTGGCCGCGGTGAGCACGCCCACTCCGCGAACGTGGGATGGCACATTCAACACGAACGGGGCAGCGGCGTGCACATCGGCCGGGCTGGTTAGGACGAGCTGAATAAGAGGAGAGGAAAAACAGAAAAGCAGCATCAGTTGTGTGCTGCGCAAAACCACTGTCTCTTGTGAGTTCATCGAGAGCGAGAGAGAGAGGGCATGAGCGCGGCGGGCTGCCTGACAATTGGAATCAGAGCCACCGTCGACGAGGGGCCATGGCGGGCAGCAAGGAGGCCGGCGCCGATGAGGCATCAGCCACGGCTGCCCAGGCACACGGCGGGGAGGCAACGCCACAGGCGCGCACGGAGACGCGGGGCCGGAGCCGCGGGCGCAGTCACGTTAGGAGGAACGCGGGTGAGGTGGTCATCCACGAGCGCGTGATCCGGGAGGCCGCCGGGCACGGCGGCACGATCGTCTACCCCACCCTGACCTCCACGAACTACATCGAGTGGGCGTTGGTCATGCAGATCAACCTGCGCGCACAGGGCCTCAGAGGCCATGCTTGGCGAAGGCATGGTCACCGACCGTGAGGACATGGCGGCGCTCGCCGCGCTGATCCGGGCTGTGCCCCCGGAGATGCATGGCGTCCTCGCCGTCAAGAACTCCGCCTACGAGGCCTGGGAGGCTGTGCGCACGATGCGGATGGGCGTGACCCGCGTCCGGGAGGCCACGGCGCAGCGTCTTCGGTCTGATTTCGAGCAGATCACGTTCAGGGACGGAGAAACCCTGGACGGCTTCGCCATGCGCATCACCACCCTCGTCAACAACCTTCGGTCGCTGGGCAACAACGTGGAGGAGGTGCGCGTTGTGCCGGCCCGGTACACGCAGATCGCCTGCGCCATCGAGACCCTCCTCGACCTCAGGAACCTGACGGTGGAGGAGCTCGTCGGCCGCCTCCGCTCCGCCGAAGAACGCTATGGCGTCGACGCGAAAGGCCACGGCGGGCAGCTCCTGCTCACTGAACAGGAGTGGAACGCTCGCAAGGGCCACCAAGAGCAGGGACAAGGCTCGGGCTCATCTGGCGGCGGTCAGCGTCAGGGCAAGCCGCAGGGCGGCGGCAGGGGACAGCGCCGGGGGCGCGACACGACGAAGGTGAAGTGCTACAATTGTAACAAGCTCGGGCATTTCTCCAGGGACTGCAAGGAACCACGACGGGAGCGCAAGGGCCAGGGCCAGCCGGCGCTGGCACAGCCACCGGCGGCCCAACCACAGCTCCAACCGAGGGCGAACCTTGCCAGGATCGACGACGACGACGCGGGCCTTGTGCTAGCGAGGGCCTGCACCCTTCACGAGCGGGGACCCGCACTGCTGATGGCCACGGTGCAGCCGCCGGACGCGGTTCAGGCGGCGCACGGCGACGCCCCGGCGAATGGGCGAGCTACGGGCACGCCCACGAGCGTGACGCTGGTCGAGGATCAGGTCTTCCTCTCCAGGGAGGCCCACGCCAACGACGTCTGGTTCCTCGACACCGGAGCCAGCAACCACATGACTGGCGTCAAGGGGCGTGTTCTCCGAGCTCGACACCGGCATCGCGGGCACAGTCAAGTTCGGGGATGGGTCCGTCGTAGAGATCCAAGGACGCGGCACGATCATCTTCGCGTGCCGCAATGGTGAGCATCGAGCTCTGACTGATGTGTATTACATTCCCCGCCTACGCAGCAACATCATCAGTCTCGGCCAACTTGACGAAAACGGCTGCCAGGTCCTCATCGAGCATGGCGTTCTGCGCCTGCGCGACCAGCAGCAGCGGCCCCTCACCGGGTGGAGCGTGCGCGGAACCGTCTGTACGTGGTCACCCTCGACGCCACCCAGCCGGTCTGCCTCGCCGCGCACGCCAGGGAGCGAGCCTGGAGGTGGCACGAATGCTACGGGCACCTCAACTTCGACGCGCTCCGCAGGCTCTCGCGGCACGACATGGTGCGGGGTCTGCCGGTGATTGAGCACGCCCAGCAGCTTTGCGATAGCTGCTTGGCGGGGAAGCAAAGGAGGGCTCCGTTCCCGCAGGCGGCGAAGGGGCGAGCAGATGGCCTGCTGGACCTCGTCCACGGCGACCTGTGCGGCCCGATAGCGCCGGCCACAGCCGGGGGCAAACGCTACTTCCTCCTCCTCGTCGACGACCTGAGCCGCTACATGTGGCTCACGCTCCTCACCATGAAAGACGAAGCTGCGACGGCGATCAAGCACTTCAAGGCCAGAACTGAGGTGGAAACTGGGCGGAAACTGCGCCTGCTCCGCAGGGACCGAGGAGGAGAGTTCACGTCCGCCACTTTCACCACGTTCTGCGCCGAGGAGGGCATGGGGCGCCAGCTGACGGCGCCCTACTCACCGCAGCAAAATGGGGTGGTGGAGCGGCGCAATCAGACGATCGTCGCCGCCGCGAGAAGCTTGATGAAGGCGAAGGGGGTGCCGGCACGCTTCTGGGGGGAGGCGGTCACCACCGCCGTTTATCTCCTCAATAGATCGCCGACAAAGAGCATCGACGACAGAATGCCCTACAAGGTATGGCACGGTCACAAGCCTGATGTGAGCCACTTACGTGTGTTCGGCTGTGTCATCCATGTCAAGGTGGTGAAACCCCATGCGGCGAAGTTGGACGATCGGAGCACGCCGATGATCTTTCTCGGGTACGAGCCGGGGACGGCGGCGTACCGCATCTACGACCCAGCCCGCAACCGTGTGCATGTCTCTCGCGACGTGGTCTTCGACGAGAGCTCACGGTGGGACTGGGAGGCGAACGAGGCGGCGCCAGCGGGCGTGGAATTCACCGTCGACACTTGCTCCTACACGGTGACACAAACGACGGCGCGTCCACCGGCGAGCACAGAACCGTATGAAGCTGCAACGCCACTGAAGGAGAACGCCGCGACAGGCTCTTCGGCGCCACAGGAGGGGAGCACAGGCGGCACGGGCTCTCCCAGCCCGCAGTGCGCCACCCCAACAAGTCCAGCCGCCGGGGCCGAGCCCGCCGGCGACGCTGAAGAGCGCTACGACGAGCCACAGCACCAACATCACCGCATGACGACTCACGCCCGCGACGGGATCGTGCAGCCAAACCGGCAGTACGAGGACTACGTCATGCTGGCTCACGAGGACGAGCTTTACCTTGGCGAGAATGACGAACCCAAGACCTTTGCGAAAGCAGAGGAGGAGGGAGCATGGCGCCGCGCCATGGACGAGGAGATGGCATCGATCATCGCCAACAAGACCTGGCGGCTCACTGAGCTGCCTGCGGGTCACAAGGCCATCGGGCTCAAGTGGGTGTACAAGCTCAAGCGCGACGCCAACGGCAAAGTTCAGAAGCACAAGGCGCGCTTGGTGGCCAAGGGGTTCGTCCAGAAGCAGGGCGTCGACTTTGAGAAGGTGTTCGCTCCCGTGGCGCGCCTCGAATCCGTTCGCCTGCTAGTCGCTCTCGTCGCGCACGAGGGCTGGCGTGTCCACCACATGAACGTGAAGAGCGCCTTCCTCAACGGCGATCTGAAGGAGGAAGTGTACGTGACGCAGCCACCGGGCTACGCCATCGAAGGGGAAGAACACAAGGTGCTCCGTCTGGACAAAGCTCTGTACGGACTGCGACAAGCTCCGCGGGCGTGGAACGCCAAGCTGGACCGCTGCCTCCTTGGACTCGGCTTCACTAGGAGCCCGTCGGAGCACGCAGTCTATGGACGCGGGAACGGGACAGCACGCCTGCTCGTTGGCGTGTACGTGGACGACCTCATCATCACGGGGAACAACGACGACGAGATCAGCAGGTTCAAGGAGGAGATGCAGAAGCAATTTCGCATGAGTGACATGGGCTTGTTAAGCTTCTACCTTGGCATCGAGATGAAGCAGACGGCGAACGACATCTCCCTCAACCAGGCGGCGTACGCCGGCAAGATCATCGAGAAGGCCGGCCTGGTGGGGTGCAATCCAACCCATACCCCCATGGAACCACGCTTCAAGCTCAGCAGGGTGAGCTCTGCACCAGCCACGGACGAGACGGCGTACCGGAGCGTCATTGGTGCACTGCACTATCTGGTGCACACGCGCCCAGACATAGCGTATTCTGTCGGCTACGTGAGCCGGTTCATGGAGGCCCCGACGACGGAGCACCTCGCCGCCGTCAAACAAATCATCAGGTACGTAGCCGGGACGCAGCACTACGGCTGCTTCTATGCTAGAGGGGCAGCCGAGGAAACTCTGGTGGGCTTCAGCGACAGCGACATGGCGGGCAACGTCGACACCCGCAAGAGCACGACCGGCGTCCTCTTCTTCCTCGGCCGGAGTCTGATCAGCTGGCAATCGCATAAGCAGCGAGTGGTGGCCTTGTCCACCTGCGAAGCAGAGTACATTGCCGCCGCAACGGCGGCCTGCCAGGGCGTGTGGCTCGCGCGGTTGCTTGGCGACATGAAGAACACAGAGGTCGAGCAAGTCAGACTGAAGATCGACAACAAAGCAGCGATCTCCCTCAGCAAGAACCCCGTCTTCCACGACCGCAACAAACACATTGACACAAGGTTCCATTTCTTGCGCGAGTGCGTCGAAGATGGGCGTGTGGAGGTAGAGTTCATCGGCACCAACGGGCAGCTCGCTGACATTCTGACAAAGACGCTGGGCCGCGCCAAGTTCCAGGAGCTTCGAGAAGAAATTGGTGTCGTTTTAATTCAGTAGGGGTTCAGGGTTTAGGGAGGCATTTGTTAGTTAAACCCTGACCCAACCCGTAGCTGGACCGGCTTCCCCGGCCCGGATTTTGTTTCCTGCATGCATAAGACGTCGAGTGCGCGATCTGTGCGCACCGAACGTGACTAGGTGTAGGTGGTGGCCGCGGTGAGCACGCCCACTCCGCGAACGTGGGATGGCACGTTCAACACGAACGGGGCAGCGGCGTGCACATCGGCCGGGCTGGTTAGGACGAGCTGAATAAGAGGAGAGGAAAAACAGAAAAGCAGCATCAGTTGTGCACTGCGCAAAAGCACTGTCTTTTGTGAGTTCATCGAGAGCGAGAGGGATAGGTCACGAGCGCGGCGGGCTGCCTGACACACTACTACCTATGCCGTATGTGAAACGACCGGTACCAGCTTCGTTAGTTATATTGCCGATCTGAGAATATCGGAGGAGCCCAAGGAGATGTGGTGGCCTGTAGTTCTCCAGTTGATCTACAGAAGCTTTTGTACTGTTTGGATTTGATGTATCATCTAAAAGAGTTGAAGAAGTGGTGACATCGAAATTTTTCGCAAAAGCAAGAACAAATACGTAGACCGGAGATTCTTCCATAAAGCCCATAAGAGTCTCGATGACCAACCAAGAGAGCTGATTCTCTAGCAGAAAGATATCCCTTAGCATGCAAGGCCCGGTGGACAAGAGCATCCGATTGGACAATATATGACATGTGAAATCCATCTGCATATAAAGCAGTGCATAGCAACCATCAAGTAACATCATTACCGCAAATTCAGCATCAGTGAACTTCGCCACTGCATCATTGGCATAGCAGCTGCGGGCTTAGCTGACGATGCTGAGGATCTTGCTGTAGACTTCCTCGACCGGGCAGTGTGACTGCTCGCAGAAGTAGTGGACTGCTGTGTGCTTCACATCCTCCGTCTCCAGTAGGTGCGATGAGCCATGGTGATATAGGCCCAGGGACACGAAGCTCGGGATGATGTAGCACGGATCGACATCCCTTAAGCCTCGTGGGAACCTGTGGATCTTTGTTCCAAGCTTGGAGAAATCAGCCTCCAGTCTCTCCCTCGTATTTCTCACCATCTCTTGGATCTGGATACTAGTGCTGTTCATGGCGCCAACACTGTAGGCAGGATCTCTCTTCTGTCTTCTCTCAACACTGTAGGTAGGAATCAGGGTCGAGCCAACGTGGTCAGCTTCTTTCCATGGCCACGGGGAGGGGTTTATAAAGCTAGCTAAGCTACTAGAGCAGGAGACCCTATTCCTAAAACCATCTTGTGTACTGGAGTAGATACTAAGTGAAGCGTGGCTGTCCTCGCCCAAACCAAGAGAGGGAGAAATGGTAAAGTTAAGCAGCCGGGGGAGATTCGAAACTCTAATGCGCTGCTAGTGGTTATAACTTTCATTCACACGGCACGGCGTGGTCTCCGGCAGCGCACGAAATCCTAGGCTTTGTTTTGTTCGTGCAATGGCATGCCGTTGGACGCTTTAGCGCTGTCTGAACTTATGGCAGGCTTTGTACCTATCCACCTTGCCCTCAGGGGTGTGTTTAATAGTGAAGACCCACTTACAACATACATGTTGCTTACCTGGTGGTAGATCCACAAGCTCCCAAGTCTCATTCTTCTCCAAGGCTTTCATCTCATCAAGCATTGCTTCCTTCCAATTTGGGTCCTCTATAGCTATTTTCCAGTTTGATGGTATGGAGACAGAGTCTAAAGATGCAATAAAGCTTTTGAAGGGTGGAGTACAATATTCATAGGAAATGAAATTGGCTATATCATGTTTAAAATCTTTGAGGTGTCCTGGAATGTTTCAATTTCTAGTAGGTTTCCTCACAACAATAGGTAGATCATTTTCAGGAGCAAGGATAGGTAATTGGTTATCACTCTGCATTGTGGTGCTAATAGGAGCGACATGACTAGAGGGGTTATTGTTAGTACCTGGGTCCTCATGCCTGTGAAGCTCACCATCTTGTGAAGGAAGTGAAGAGTTTCCCGTAAGGGCACCAACATCTATAACCCTTTTGAGAGGGAGAATAACCCATGAACACACATTTGAGAGCACAGGGATCTAATTTTCCAACAGAGTTCCTACAATCATGCACAAAGCAAACATACCCAAAGACCTTTGGAGGAACTACAAAATCAATAGATTTCAAGAGACACTTAGCAGGAGTCTTATGGCCAAGAACCCGAAGAGGCATACGGTTTATCAAATATGTAGCAATTTTTATTGCTTTCCCCCAAAGAAATTAGGCACATTCATTGTAAACATAAGTGAGCGTGCAACCTCACGCAAATGTCTATTTTTACACTATGCAACACCATTTTGTTCTGGAGTGTTAACACAGGTCGTTTGATGTTCAATGCCGTCTGAGACAAGGAACCGTCCAAACTCCTGGTTCAACGTATTCTGTACCATTGTCTGAGCGTAAGGTTTTAATAGTTGCCCCATGTTGATTTTTAATGAGAGCACATAAATCTTTAGAAACTAAGCACACATCACTCTTATGCTTCAAGAGATAGAGCCAAGTGTAACGACTAAAGCAATCGATAAAAGTTACAAACCATCGATGCCAAGAAATCGAATGAACCTCACAGGGTCCCCAAACATCCAAGTGAATCATTTCAAATGGTTTGGCATTTCTTAATCCTATGCTAGGATATGAACCTCTTGTATGTTTAGCCAATTCACAAGCATCACATACAAGCAGCTCCCTAGGACACAACTTGAAAAGAGAGGGGTAAATACGAAACAATGCAGGAAAAGAGAGATGCACAAGCCTGCGATGGTGTAGTAGTAGTTCTTGACTAGGAGACAAGCATGATGCAAACGCAACTTCATCACTTCCTTCATCAAGATAGTAGAGTCCATCATGCACGGTCCCAGTCCCCAACAGTCTCCCTATCTCTAGCTCCTGAAAAACACAACAAGTAGCATAAAACAGACCTCTACAATTGAGAGATTCAGTAATAGAGCTAACTGACAAGAGATTGACTGGAAATTTAGGAACATGTAAGACATGAGATAAGGACAATGTCTTCACCTAACAGATCCACGTCCCGTGATAGGTGCCATGGACCCATCAGCTACACGTACTTTATCCTTACCTGAACAAGGTGTATAGGAAGTGAATATATTTGAAGCTCCTGTCATGTGATTGGTAGCTCCTGTATCAATAATCCAAGATTTTGATTGCGTTGTAGAACTGTGGGTCTGGTGAGGTGTCTTACCTTGGTGTGAAGTGGCATGCAAACTAGTTTCAGCTTTAGAGGAATCCTGGAAGGAAGACAAGTCTTCTGAGAGTCTAATCTTGGAGGTGAAATCCTGAAGAGCTCGCACGTCTAGTACCGGTAGCTCCCTCTTGGATGTAGTGAGGTTCACCTGTCTTTTATGAGCTCCCTGACCTCCCCCGGCTAAGACTCTCCTTTTTCCCACCAAGTTGGATAACCATGCAGCTCAAAGCATGAATCCTTTGTGTGTCCAGGCCTTTTGCAGTGGTTGCAAAAAAGTTTGCCTTTATCTATTTTAGCAAAGGTCTCAGGAGCATGACGAGCTTGTATGGATAAGGCTGCACGTGCATCTGATTTTTCTTGAACACGCTCATTGGGTTGAGCAAGACGAGTCTCCTCCTCAATCACACTGGAAATGATATCATCAAGGTTCAGCCATTCAGTTTTGGAGAATATTAGCTGGCGGCGGAGATCAAACTCCTGATTTAGGCCATCAAGGAAGAGCTTGCCCACAAATGGTTCAAACCAGGTATGGTGAACAGCCAAATCATTCTTGCCAACGGGTTGAAAAGGATGGTAATAATGCAACTCCCTATACAATCTCTTCGTCTCACCTGCATACTCAGTCACTGATCTTGAGCCTTGCTTCAAGTTAGTCAACTCCTGCATAATACGAGTAGCCTGCATCTTATTTGATTTTCCTGAAAACAACATGGCAAAATAAGAACAGAGAAGATTCGAATTGCTTCTCCAAAGCTTTCCACACTTCAAATACAGTGGTCATAGTCTCAACTTATCGGTGGTTCCATGCTTCCTAATAACCACACCAAAATTCTATCATTGATCTGTTTGGTGATAGTACCACTTTTCAGTTTCTCTTCATCGACACTAAGCAATTCTTCGTAGCCATGAGAACTCAGAATTAACTGGGCATGCCGCGCCCAGCTGATGTAATTGCCCGGTCCAGCCAACTTCACTGGGTTAGGCTCAAGTGCATACTTGACAGCTTTAGGAACCACTTTGAGTTGTTGCTGTTGCTGCTCAAATACTTTGCTTAAAATTTCATACAACTTATCCGCACTAGCATCACCTGATTTCCCCTTTGTTGGATCTGCCATGATTTACCACCACACACAAAGAAAAAACCAGACACACAAGACTTGGTTTTTTCAGATCTCCACTAACAACTGCACACAGGCAGCACGAGCAAGAGTACAAGCAGAGTTGGTACTAGCCAGGTAGATATACTAGTGCAGGTTAGGTTGCTCTCAAACGCACATGTATTTTAATCCGGCCACTAGGCAAAGATGAGCTATCCGGCTGCACTAGTCACGGTTCTCCAACGGCAGCCACAAGTACTAGTACCACTATCAATTAATTACAGAAACCAGCTTACTGTTTGGACAGGGACGGCACAGCGGCAGCCAGCAATTTTTCGGCGGCAGCACATCATCCACTTCTCAGCACAGGGAGTAAGCACATATGCACCGGGAGGCAGTTCAACAGTCTACCTTAGGTTGGTCGCAGCACTCCGTGCCGTAGCTTGGAGATGATGCCGCAGGTCTCGGCGGCAGCTCGAGTGCCCACGGCAGTAAATCACACAGGATTAACTTGCTCCGATGCCATGTTGAATATCATCTGAGATTTGAGGGATTTGAGCTAGGGATTGGAGGGAGCGTGAAGAGCATTTGGGGAAATTCTGAATCGTTCCTCACCGATCCATTCTCTGTGCTGATTTATATATTGTTTGTACAATTTATATTTTAGACCCTATGGGCTCACCTAATTACATTGTCTATACACCAACACCTCTAGTTTGAAAAGGCCCCAGATAACTAAGAAAAGGAAAGCTGGAAAGGCACATTACTATCGTAGGCCTTGAAAGCAAGATAATTAAGAAAAGGAAGGCGCTGGACTTCGACGCTGACGGTATTTACTTTGAATAACCACTGACGATACAAACTTTAGGTACACTTAACACACGCCTAACTAAGAAGAGACCGAAGGGAATAACACAAGCAGATATATATGCTGGTTATACATATAATGTGATTATTTTGTCACACCATTGTAGATCTAATAAGGGATCAATCCAAGGTGGATGTGACGGCATAAATTTACACATGGAGACGCACGGCATCGATCACACCACAATAAGCACGAAAATAAAAATGGATCATAAAATAATTAAACAACACATACGCTTCACCCGAACTGCTAAGGCTGATGCTTCTTGAGACTCATCAAGGTTCTGAAGATTCCTGCACGCACACCAGTAATAGAGAGCACAGCAACGATTGTCTTGGAAGTTTTTGTATACGAACCTATGCACAGCGATACTCACAGGCCTTCGACGCTTGAACCTGTCAATCTTTCCTGTGATGATAAAGTAGCAGCGCCCGAGGCGCAGGTGGCATGCGAGGCCCTTGAAGAAAACGAGCAACTCATGGTTACCAAGTAAGCTGCGAACGAGGTGCTTAGCTCGCAGCTGGTGCACGTTCACTTCCCTGTCCATGAGCATTGCCAAGTGGGAGATGTAGGAGCTGACGACGAAGCCGTCTGATGGGTATCTGGTGGACACACACGCCTCATAGGCTGCCATGTTGACTAGCCAGCAAGCAGTGAAGTCATTTATGAACAATGGCGTCAGGGAGAGCTGGCCACCGAAGAGGCAGTAGTCCCTCTGGATGCTCATGTTTGCCAACCCTTTTTTCTTGCTGGCGGTCAGCTTGATTCCGATTTCCGCGAGCTCAATGGCACTACTACTAGCCAATGATAAGGGATGTATATGATTGTGATCTTCGCCAGTCATATTGCCAATCTGAGAGTATCGGAGGAGCCCAAGGAGATGTGGTGGCCTGTACTTCCTGAGTTCATCCACACGAGCCCTTGTGTTTGAATATAAAGATGAAGGGGGGATGATATACAAATATTTCGCTATCTTATGAACAAACTTGTACACCGGAGGTGGTGTCAAAAAGTCCGAAAGAGCCTCGATGACCAACCAAGGGAGTTGATTCTCCAACAGAAAGATATCCCTTAGATGCAAGGCCCCGTGGACAAGATCATCCGATTGGACAAAAAGGCACATTCTTCAGTCCCCTCTATATAGAGCAGCAAATAGCAACCATCGAGAAACATCATTACCGCAAATTCAGCATCGGTGAAATTCGCCACCGCGCCATCAGCATAGCAACTGCGGGCTTCGCCGACGATGGAGATGATCTTGCCGTAGACTTCTTCAACTGAGTGGCCCGACATCTCACAAAAGTAGTGGGCCGCCACGTGCTTCAACTCCTCCGTCTCCTGCAGGTGCGGTGAGCCATGGTGGTAAGGGCCGAGGGACACGAAGTTCGGGGTGACATAGCGTTCGTTAATCCCCGGGCGTAAGCCTCGTGGGAACCTGTGGATCTTGGTGTCAAGCTTGGAGAAGTCGGCCTCCAGTCTCTCCCTCGTGTTTCTTACCATCTCTTGGATTTGGATACTACTGCTGTCCATGGCGCCAACACTCTAAGTGTGAATGAAGCGAGATACTGGCCATGGGGAGGGGTTTATAAAGCTAGCTAGCTAGTGGAACAAGAGGCCTTATCCCAAACCCTCATAAGTTATATATTAAGACAAGACTAATTGCCAGCTGCTTTCGAGAAATGAGTCGAGTCCTCAGTCCTGACTGACCAATATGTACTACTATATTTGGCCGCCCACGATTAGCAGGCTAATCTTCTGCGTACCGACCGGCTTCCACAGTTCAATACTGATATCTTGCTTGTTGCTAGCTTTGCCAGTGTGTTCACTACTATAATTGTGTATGTATCTTAATCAAGCCAGTTGACCGATTGGTACAAGTTGTCACTTGGGGCCATGTGAGAGTAGATAGGTATGAACGTGACGCATGATTAATCAACTAATTACCGACAACACATAGCTTTGTGTACTAGTAGCAGTCTACTGGGACGTCACAGATCTATGGGACGTCCTTACCCCTCCTCACCTCCCAACCACAGCATGGCCTTCGGTCCTACTGGCCTTGCTCTGGATGACTTGGACAACACGTAATAACATGGTTTTTAGATCGATAGACCAAAGCTCTGTAATAACCTTGAGAAACCTTATTTCTGCTTTGGACCTCTCGTCACATTGTCTTGTGAGTTCACAAGACAAGGAGGACGTCTTTTCGTGGCGGTCCTACCTCTCTGCACGTTGCACCGTGCCTATGTAATTCTGTACTCACTATCACGGCAGTCCTTTGAGTAATATATTCAGGTGGGGAAGCTCCCCCCCCCCCCCCCCCCCCCCCCGCGTTGATTCTCAAAAAAAAAGTAGCAGTCTACTGTGAATTAGGTAGACCTTACCCAATAGCAGGCGCTTTTTCAACAACTTAACCGTGGCACCGTTAGACATTAGTCATAGCATTGTCCAATGATATATTGCAAAAATCTTGTCTTCAACATTTCCGTTCTTGACTGCACTTCAGAACAGCATTGCACATTGCTACCCCTGTATGTGGTGTCTCCAATACAACCGACTTCATGATTCTTTTTCTGTATTTTTCGACAGTTGTCAATGTAATGTGTTGTTATGCACATATAAACCAAGGTTTGGTTGGACATATCCATCGTGAAAGATACCCTGGACCTAGAACTTTTGAACACTTTAGAGTTTTTCCCATCCTCTCAAATGCTTTCAAACAATCATTCTTTAACTTTCGTATGCCACAACCCTAAAGCCGGGCCGAAAATGTCAGGCTCTGATGTGCCTCCCGAGAACCTTCTATAACTTACAAAGGGTACTTCACTTGTAGGGAACATGGATAGTCTTCGAGACCTTTTAGCTCATGCCCTTGATTTGTCAAGCTATGCCTTTCATAATATCATCACAATGTGACCCAGCAAAAACTTGAGGAACTCAACTGGCCATGTTCTTTTCAGCATTTGAATGGGGAACTGTCTGACTAGTACCAGAACAGCAGAGGAGCATGTCCACGCTAAACCAGCAAGGGAGCCTACGATTCACAAGGGAAGGCAGATAATTAAGCTTGAAGACCTTTTTTTCGAAAAGGAATTAAGCTTGAAGACCTGCCGGAGGTATGCAGTTTTTTATGCTGATATTTCTTTCTAATCAACTTTGAGGGTAAATAGATTTGTAAGTAAATAACATGGATGACGGCCTTCATTCTTAATAAGTTAAAAGGAGAGGTTTTAAACGATACTGGTGTAGTTCAGGCCCTCCGTTTGGGTAGTAGCCCCTCTCCGTTCTTGTATATGTGGGATCGAATCGACGATCCAAGATGAAAGACTTAGGGTTTTCATCTGGCCACTTGCTCGAGATCAATTGGCATGGCTATGAGGCCTGTATCTCTCGACCACTCCCGGCCTCTAAACCTGTACATAGTTGGAAAACAGCCATAGCCACTAGCCTTCTAGCCTTGGAATTTTTTTTTTTTAGAAAAGGAGGCTCACCCCCGGCCTCTGCATCTGAAATATAGTCTTAGCTCCATTACAGCTCGCAAATGGAGCAAAAATAAAAGTGAAAACTCATTGCCACAACCGGCAGGGGACTAGAACACTAGACGCGTATCATATTATGAGACCGTCATCCAAACCGATTGAATATAGCCCGTGCTACCATCTCCCATTGGGTGCACCCAGTAACCAAAGGCTCCCTGGAGTCCGTAGGAGTGAATAAGGACCACATACGGATCCATGCCGTAGCTCTGAAGATGACCTGCAAGAAAAAGTTAAAATATATTGTCTGTTAAAAATCATATCATTCCTGTAGTTTCATAAAGCCCAAATAAGCGCACATATTCCAATCCGAATACGAGACGCGGTAATATGATCTACTTCAGCTAGCCACGTCCCGAATAACGCTTCAATGCTAACTGGAGGAATTTTTACCTAATAATAAAGGATGGAAGGCTTTCATAGTTCTTCATACGTCATCTATTTATAGCCGTTGATTTTATGTTCATCTTAAAGATTGACGCCTGAGATTTAAAAGGAGGAATTCTATACCACGGCGTCCATCGTTTCTTTTAGTTGGTATAGGAAAAATCACACGCCCGAGTTAATCTTCCTTGGCACGCACACAAGTCTATAACGTAACGAAGTCAAATTCCTTGGTAGACACTCATACTTACGTCTACGTCTATGATCGATCCGCACGCAAAGGTAACCATTGCCTATTGCCGAGGGAGTTCTTTTTTCCCTAGCGGGAGTTGATGGGGGCGGGAGGGAGACTGGAGACCCTAGCACGAAGCGTCGGAGGAAGTGGTCGCCCTCCATGATCTGTGCCCCGAGCGACAAGGCTGTGCAGATCGCCGGCTCCGACAATGGTGGCGAGAAACTCCGCTACTCCATGTGCGCCGGCTCCGTGCTCAGCTTTGACACGTTCATCCTCCACAAGTCCCGATCCTATCCCGCCAGCCTCCACAAGGACTCGGCGTTCGCTCTTTTCCTTGACGGTTCCTGACCCATGTCGACGGCCGCACCGCCGTCTTGCCATGCATGGACCTGCTCCACCATGAACGCCATCGGCCCGTGGGACCATCAATTTTGTGTTCTCGTTGTCTAGAACGGACGAGGTTGCATCGGCCACCAGCACGAAGCCTCTGATTTGAGGCATCCGTTCCTGCTCCACCTCACGGATGAGGCCGCACCGGTCACCAGCGCACCAGCACCAGTGTGTCGCGGGTCATGGGTGTGATCCCCATCCTGGGGTCGATTGATGCAATCAAAGGTGTCTGGTCGAGCTGGATTGCTTGACGGATCGCGACTCTGATCGATCGATTTTGACCCAGATCAATATGCAAGATTTCTATAATCCAAAGACATCTACCGGGAGTTCACCAGGAATTGGGGATTACAAGCTAATTGCGTTCTAAAATTCTGAACTAGGCCGGACTGCCGGAGCCCGCCGATCCTGTTAGATAATAACAAGAATAAACTAGACAAAGGGACACGGATTTTTACGTGGAAATTCTTGCGGGAGAAAACCACGGACGTACGAAGGCGCAATCACTATGAGGAGGAGTATTACAAGCACGAGACGACAGGCCGTCTGAGGTGCGACTACATGGCGTATATAAAAGGGCAATACATGAGAGTCCTTGGAGGACAAGTAAACGAGTTGTACTCGTACGCGTCGGTACCAACGCAAAGGCCCATACCGTTTGTACTACGTCTAGTCCAATACGGTATAATTTGGATCACAATTTAACAATCTCCACCTTGATCCAAATTCCCTCCAGTAATCGAAGAAAGTGAATAACTCCATCCAAATCAGCATAAACACCTTGTGCGTCAAAGTCCTAGGACTAGTGAGAAATACCAACTAAGCCTGAGCAAAGCTCAAACTTATTGGTCAGAACTGGCTTTGTCATCATATCAGTAGGATTATCATGAGTACTTATCTTGCATACCTTCAAATCGCCTTTAGCAACAACATCTCGAATATAATGAAATCTGACATCAATGTGCTTTGTCCTCTCATGATACATTGGATTCTTTATAAGATATATGGCACTTTGATTGTTAGAAAATATGGTAGGGCAAGATGAATCTCCACAAAGCTCAGTGTACAAACCTCTCAACCAGATAGCTTCTTTGCATGCCTCAGAAATAGCCATATACTCGGCATCAGTACTGGAACAAGCCACAATAGACTGCAAAGTTGCTCTCCAACTCACAGCACAACCACCAATGGTGAAAACATAACCTATGAGTGATCTTCTCTTATCCAAATCACCAGCAAAATCAGAATCAACAAAACCAACAAGTCCATCTCCAGTTTTCCCAAACTGTAAATAAGCATTAGAAGTACCTCGCAGGTATCTGAAAATCCACTGAACTGCTTTCCAATGCTCTTTTCCAGGATTAGCCATGTATTTACTGACAACACTCAATGCATATGATAAGTCAGGACGAGAACAAACCATGACATACATAAGTGAACCAACTGCACTCGAATAGGGAACTCTAGACATGTACTCAATATCGGAATCTGACTTAGGACATAAAGCTGATGACAATTTGAAGTGTGCAGCTAACGGTGTGCTCACCGGCTTGGCATTATGCATATTAAAACAACGAAGAACTTTATCAATATATCCCTTCTGACTTAGGTATACTTTTCCAGATGGTCTATCTCTGGATATTTCCATGCCAAGTATTTTCTTTGCTACACCCAAATCCTTCATCTCAAATTCATTACTCAATTGCTTCTTTAGTTCATTAATATCTGACATACTCTTTGCAGCAATTAGCATATCATCAACATAAAGGAGCAAATAAATAGTTGAACCTTTGACAGTTTTCAAATAAACACAACTATCATAATTAGACCTTTTGAAACCTTGAGAGAGCATAAAGGTGTCAAATCTCTTGTACCACTGTCTCGGGGATTGCTTCAATCCATAAAGAGATTTCTTTAACTTACAGACAAGCTTTTCTTTTCCAGGAATAACAAAACCTTCAGGTTGTTCCATATAAATATCCTCTTCTAATTCTCCATGTAAAATTGCAGTTTTAACATCCAATTGTTCAAGCTCAAGATCATGCATGGAAACAATACTGAGTAAAGTGCGAATAGAGCTATGCTTCACAATAGGAGAAAAGACTTCGTTATAGTCAATACCTGAAATCTGACTGTAACCTTTAGCAACTAACCTTGCTTTATATCTTGTCTCATCATTAGAAGAAACACCTTCTTTCTTCTTGAAAACCCACTTGCAATGAATAGGTTTCTTCTCTCTAGGTAATTTTACTAAAAGCCAAGTGCCATTCTTTTCAAGTGATTCCATCTCATCATGCATAGCAGTCATCCACTTATTACTATCACCAGAAATAATAGCCTCGGAATATGAAGAAGGCTCGGCATTACCTTCAATTTCTTCTGCAACAGATAAAGCAAAAGAAACAATATTGCACTCTTCAATTAACCTGTCAGGTTTATTAGTACCCCGCCTAACTCTGTCACGTGCAAGATTCCAACTGGGTGGAACAATAAGCTGATTTGGAATGGGAGTGACATTATCATCATTAACGACGGGTTCATCATGTGCATCAACAATTTCATTACCACATGTATCACCCGAATCAATAACATGCTCCACCTGAACAGTAGGCTCCTGAACAATAGACTGCCGTTCACTCTCAACGGGAACAATAGTAGATGAAACATCATGTAACATAGCAGATTCATTAAAGATAACATTTCTGCTAATAAAAACCTTCTGGATTTCAGTATTCCACAATTTAAAACCTTTAACACCAGATTTATAACCAATAAAGATGCACTTAACAGCCCTAGGCTCTTTTCCATTATCAACATGAGCATAAGCAGTGCAACCAAAAACTCTCAACTGTGAATAATCAGCAGGTGAACCAGACCATACCTCGATTGGAGTTTTCTTATTAAGAGCAATAGATGGTGAACGGTTAATGAGATAACAAGCAGTGGAAGCGGCCTCAGCCCAAAAACGCCTATGCAAACCTGCATTGGACAACATGCAACGGGCTCTGGAAATAATGGTCCTGTTCATACGCTCAGCAACACCGTTTTGTTGAGGAGTATAAGGAATAGTGTAATGTCTGACAATGCCTTCAGACTTGCAATAATTCTTAAATTGCTTAGAACAGAATTCCATACCATTATCAGTGCGAAGTATCTTTACCTTCTTTTCAGTTTGTCTCTCAATCATAATTTTCCACTCCTTAAATGCTGAGAATGCTTCATATTTATGCTTCAAGAAATAAGGCCAAACTTTTCTCGAATAATCATCAATAATAGTCAGCATGTAACTAGCACCACCTAGTGACTTTCTGCGAGATGGTCCCCATAAATCAGAATGGACATAATCAAGAATACCTTCGGTTGTATGAGTCGAAGTGTTGAACTTCACCCTCTTGTGCTTGCCGAAGATACAATGCTCATAAAATTTCAGTTTACCAGGTTCATATCCATCAAGAAGACCTCTCTTATTTAACTCTGCCAAACCAAGTTTACTCATATGTCCAAGACGCATATGCCAAAGGTTAGCAGCATCACAATCAGAATTCTTTGAAATAGCTGGAGTAGCGTTACCTGAAACGGTAGAACCTTGAAGGTAATAAAGACCATTGGTCGAACTTAAGTCACCTTTCATCACAATAAGGGAACCTTTGGTGACCTTCAAAACACTATCTCCTCCTGAATACTTGTACCCCTTTGCATCAAGGGCACTCATAGAAATAAGATTTCTCTTCATCTTCGGAATATACCGAACATCAGTCAAAGTTCTGATTATGCCATCAAACATCTTGATTCGAATAGAACCTATGCCTTCAATCTTGCATGGTGAATTATCAAAACCCAAAACGAACCAGCATAAGTAGTGAAATCAAAAGTATTAAACCAATCTCTATGCGGGCACATATGAAAAGTACATGCAGTGTCAAGTACCCACTCATCATTGGTCTCAGCACATCCAGCAATAACGACAAGAGCATCATCGAAACTATCATCACGAGCAACGTTAGCAGAATTGTCACCTTGTTTGTTACCTTTTCTCTTTTCCTTGTTCTGCAACTTGAAACACTCTGAGATGTCATGCCCGTCTCTCTTGCAATACCTGCAATACTTCTTGTCTCTGGCTTGCGACCGGCCCCTGTGGCCGTTCTTACTTTTGCCTCTGTTTTCATTATTGGAGTTCTTCTCCTTTGTCCTGCCACGAACAGATAATCCCTTGGCTTGGGATGAACTCGAACCATCATGAGGCACCATTAATTTCATCTTCTCCTTAGAGTTCAAAGCTTCATAAACTTCATTAAGTGTGAGAGTATCACGACTGTATAATATGGTGTCTCTAAAATTGGTATAAGAACTTGGCAGTGAACAAAGTAACATTAAAGCAGTATCTTCCTCTTCATACTTAACCTCCATTGCAGCTAGATCAGATATGATCTCTTTAAATTCTGCAATATGATTCAAAACATTACCCCCCTCGGGTAACCTGTGCAGGAATAATTTTTGCTTCGGATGCTTCTTGCTGGTGAGATCTTTAGTCATGCAAATCCCTTCCAGCTTTAACCATAGAGCGGTGGCAGTTTTCTCGTTCAAAACTTCCTGCAAAATATTGTTATGCAAATGGAGTTGAATTTGTGACAAAGCCTTACAATCAATTCTTTTCTCCTCATCAGTCCAGTCCTGAATCCTTTGCTTCCCAAAACTATCCAGTGCTTCATCATAGTCGGACTGTGCCAACAACGCCCGCATCTTGACTTGCCATAGGGTAAACCTTGTGTCACGGTCCAGCAACGGAAGATCGTACTTCATGGATGCCATGAGTAGATCAAATCTGTGTTCACAAAGTAGTACAAGCCGGTAGAAAAATTCTAGCCAGAATTAATTTGCGGTCAAACAAACAGAGTAAATAGCACCTAGTAGCATGTGCATGTAGCAATCGGGAACAAAATCTGATCTTGGCTTCACGTGATGAGCAGGAGTAGCACTACTAGTAAAAGTACTAATAGTAGTAGCAATCAACTTGCTTGATTCGGCCTTCACGTGGAGTTGCAGCGACTCGGCGGATAGGCCTCGGGACTTGATCCTGTACGTAGACGTGGAGCGGCAGCGGAACACGGCGACTTGTTGATTTGACGCGACGGAGCGGCCGAAGTTGATGTTGGCCACGGACGACAGCTCGATTAGTAATCGGATCAGCGGCAAAAACCTGTCGGTCTCGGCCACTTGCGGCTGCAGCGGCTTGTACAGCAGCCCGCACCGGGAACAGTCTCCGATCCGGAGATCGCAGGACGGCGGCGGCGCGCACAGCCGAACCCTAATCTCTTGCCTCAAACTCATATCTGTAACTTGGCTCTGTATATCACTTGTTAGATAATAACGAGAATAAAAGAGACAAAGAGACACGGATTTTTACATGGAAATTCTTGCGGGAGAAAACCACGGACGCACAAAGGCGCAATCACTATGAGGAGGAGTATTACAAACACGAGACGACAGGCCGTCTGAGGTGTGACTACATGGCGTATATAAGAAGGCAATACATGAGTCTTTGAAGGACAAGTAAACGAGTTGTACTCGTACGCGTCGGTACCAACGCAAAGGCCCATACCGTTTGTACTACGTCTAGTCCAATACGGTATAATTTGGATCACAATTTAACAGATCCTCTGCCATATACCATATGCGGCATCTGTTATCCCGCTTCCGCTATTCATATGTCCTATGCGAGCGGAAGCCGCTTGAGAATGTGAGAAGCACGAGTCAGAAGGAATGGAGGGATGGGCAAACAGAAATACAAGAGAGCGTGGAGGCCGACGGTGGGAGGCTTGGAGCTAGACCCACGACGGACTCGAGCTTTGCAGATGAACAGATTAAGAGTATGAAGAGCGATTTTGGAATTAGCTGTGCGCTGCGACCAATGCTTTGCGGGCGAAAAAAAAGGAAAGTCTGAGAAAGAAAAAGGGAAAGAGGTGAGAATTACGCCATCTTCCATAGTTGCTAGATACCGGAATCAGGTGACTTGATTAGTTAGTGATGGAAAAAAGAGGAGTAACAGTCAGAAAGCGAATAGATTCCGGTTTCAGTAGCAAAGGCCAGTCTTCAATCATCCGTAGAGAGTGAGCTGGGCATGGAGACAGGGAGCAGGCACGAACATAGGAGTAGGGAAGAAGAGATCCGTGTCTTATTAGAGAAAATACAGAGAGATCCATGTGTTTGTGTTTTTTTTAACTCGGGAGAGATCCATGTGTTGGAGAGTGCTTAGCTCGGTTCGTGCCTTCTATTTGAGAGAGAGAGAATATATATGATGATAATAATTTTTACACAATTTACATACAGTGTGTGTGTTGTTGTAGTGAAAATCATGTGTAGTGCACTGTCTACACAAAACACCCTAGGTATCGCCACTTGCATCGAATAGCCGACGCCCATCACCGACGCCCTCTTCTCTTGGCGAAGTGGACGGGCCGAAACCGCCTCACTCGACCAACTCACGCCCATCACCAATGCACGAGAAACCAGATTAATTTAGTCGGGATCACGTACCATGTCTCGAACCAGTAGCCCGAAGAACCTTTTTTTCAATTCATCCATCACTTTTGTCATCAGCAACCCATGTAACCTCACACGGTTTCTCGACCTGGCCACCACTGGCGCATGACAACTGACGTTTTCTCCCGTTGCAACGCACGGACACTTTTGCTAGTAATGTTAAAGGCTATATAAATCGTTCGCCAAAGTAATTTCGTGAGAGGACAATCCATGAATAGGTGTTGTATTGTTTTATCATGATCACAAAAACAACAACGTGCACTACCTACCCACCGTCGCTTGAGTAAATTATTTTTGGTGAGGATCACTTGTTTGTGGACAAACCACATGAAAATTTTGATACGTAAGGGAACCTTGATTTCCCAAATATGAATCGACCTTGGGATTGGGGCCAGAATTAATTAGATCCATATACATAGATTTGACCGTAAACACTCCGCTTCTGGTTAATTTTCAGTGAAAGGAGTCAGGTTGGTCGGATAGTTGAATCTCCATCAATCTCTGCACCAAGTGTAGCCAGGAGTTCCAGCGCTCCCCAACTAAAGATCTCCTAAACTGTATATTTAAGGGCACCTCTTGTAGTACAGTAGCCACGTAATCCTGCTTACGTTGTACAATATTATATAAGGTTGGGTATTGTAGGGATAGAGGCGTCTCCCCTAACCACGTATCCTCCCAAAATCTTGTTTTTATCCCATTGCCAACAAAGAATTTGGCCTATGAAAAAACATATCTTTTGTTCTCATAAGTCCTTCCATAATGGCGAATCGTTAGGTCTTGCAGTAACTTGGGCCAGAGATTTCGATTGTAAATATTTGTTTCATAATATCTGTGCCCACATACCATTAGTCTCTACTGATAACCTATATAACCACTTACTCATTAGGCATTTATTTTTAATCTCAAGATTCTCAATGCCGAGACCCCCCGGTCCTTGGGTCGGCAAATGATATCCCATCTTGCCAGGCAATATTTTATCTTAACATCATCTGACTGCCAAAAAATCGAGATCGATAGAAATCAAGTCCCTTCCGTACCCCTTTAGGTACTTCAAAGAATGACAACAGGAACATCGGCATACTAGTTAGTACTGAATTAATGAGCACCAACCGACCTCCATAGGATATTAGCTTGCCCTTCTAGTAGATTAGTTTTTTTTTCAAATCGATCTTTGATGCATTTCCATTCTTTATTAGTAAGTTTACGATGATGAATTGGGATGCCCATATAACTGAAAGGCAAAGATCCCAATTCACATGCGAACAATTGTCTACATGCATCTTGTTCCTCTTTGGCCTTCCTAAAGCAGAACAATTCGCTCTTGTGACAATTTATTTTTAATCCCGACAGTTGTTCAAAAAGACACAACACCAGTTTCATATTCCGAGCCTTTGCAAGGTCATGCTCCATGAAAATAATAGTGTCATCGGCATATTGTAAGATGGATACTCCCCCATCGACCAGATGGGGAACACGTACACCAACTTGGCTGTTCTCCTTGGCCCGGTCTATAAGAACGGTCAACATATCAGCCACTATATTGAATAAGAGAGGGGACATGGAATCACCTTGTCTCAAGCCTTTATGAGTCTGAAAATAGTGACCGATATCATCATTAACCTTTACTCCGATACTACCTTTTTGGACTAGGGAATACACCTAATTCCTCCATGCCTCACTAGAACCCTTCATACGCATTGCCCGCTGAAGGAAAGGCCACTTTACTTTATCATATGCCTTCTCGAAATCCACTTTGAAGATGTACCCGTCTAGTTTCTTCGAATGGATTTCATGGAGAGTTTCATGTAAGACAGCAACCCCTTCTAGGATATGTCTCCCCGGCATGAAAGGCATCTAGCTCGGTTGCACCACCGAATGGGCGATCCGTGTCAGTCTATTAGTACCCACCTTCGTGAATATTTTGAAACTCACATTTAGAAGACATATTAGCCTAAATTGCTCGATGCGAACTGCTTCTTCTTTCTTTGGCAACGGTATTATCATACCAAAGTTAAGATGGAAGAGTTCCAGGTGACCATTGAAAAAATCGTGAAACATAGGCATAAGATTGTCCTTTATAATATGCCAACATTTCTTATAAAATTCCGCAAGAAACCCATCTTGTCCCGATGCTTTATTCGGTTTCATTTGTGATATTGCATCGAAAACCTCTTTCTCAGTGAACAGTGCAAACAAAATCTCATTTTCATCTGACCGAAGTTGAGGAATATCCCCAATAACGAACTCATCCAGGGACACCGCCTTACCCACTGGAGGCCCGGGTAGTTGTTTATAATAGTTCGAAATATAAGACTTGAGGTTCTCATGTCCCACCACGGTTCATTCATCCTGTTCAAGTTGGATGATTTTCTTTTTCCTATGTTTACCATTCGCAATCATGTGGAAAAATTGCGTATTATCATCCCCTTGGACGACCTTAAGAACCTTAGCACGCAAGGCCCATTTCATTTCTTCTTCTCTAAGAAGAGCGCGCAAGCTTTGCTCGGCTTCAGATTTTGCGGCCTGCTTTGTCACATCTAGCAGGTTCGCTTTTGCTTTCAGGTCCAAATCATTGATCAGTTGGATGAGTCTTTCTTTTTCTTGTTTGTAAAACCCACTTTCGTTTTTGGCCCAACCCCTAAATTTTTTCTAAGATGTCTAATCTTGTTTTGCCATCTTTCTATATTAGATCGCCCACTAACAGGCTTCGCCCATTCTCTTGCCACAATGGCAATGAAGTTCTCTTTTTTGAACCAACTTATTTCGAAAGATAAAGTGTTTTTTATACCAATATGAGTTGCGTCTCCCGAGTCTACCAACAGAGGTGTGTGGTCTGAGATCGCCCTCTGCATCGCATGCACCGACACGAGTGGGTATTTCTGTTCCCATTCCACACTAGCGAGCACCCTATCCAACTTCTCATAAGTTGGAGTGGGTAACGTGTTGGCCCATGTGAACTGCCTCCCCATGAGTTCAATCTCCCTCAGACTGAGACTCTCAATAATCATGTTGAACATCAGGGACCAACACCCATAAAAAATGTCATTATTCTTCTCTTCTCTCCTTCGAATTATATTAAAATCCCCTCCAACTAGGATTGGGAGTCCTTCATCCCCGCTGATCCTAGCCAGATATGCTAGGAAGTCAGGCTTAGGTTCGGGTTGGGCTGCTCCGTACACAGCTACTAGAGACCAGCGGAATTCATCTAACTTTGACCTCACCCGAAACTTAACAGCAAAATCCTCTCGGACCACATTGACACTACTAGGAAAAAGCGGAGCAGTAGCGCTGGTTTTTGGGCTAGTTGCAGCGCGGGGGACCGAGCTACTGCTACGGCGCTGCAGCTAAAGGGTAGCAGTAGTGTTTGTTCAGCCGCGCTACTACTAGCCCTACTTAGCAGTGGCGCTTTATTAAGAACACGCTACTGGTAGTTACTAGCAGCACTGCTCTACCCGCGCTATTAGTATTATTATATATTCTATTTCTTTTTTTATTTTATGTCGTATTTGTACACCATTATACAAGTTTTCATACAGTAGCAACTTAGAGATTGTTATTACATCATAATGAGTTGTTACATCATTGGGTGAAAGAACCACGAATTAGTTTCAAGTGGATGGATCCAAAGTGGCCATTGGTCACTTTGGATCAACGGTCACTTTGGATCCATCCACTTGAAACTAATCTGCAGTTCTTTCACCCAATGACATAATCCCGAAGCAACTTCCTTCCCATTAGACCCGAGTGAAAACTGTAGTTGCCTCGACATCCCGAAGCTTCTAAGTCTAGTATGTCAGTTGCCTTATCAATAATCTCGCGTTCAGAAAAATGCAAAATAGAACAACTCTTATTAAATGACATACCTGTAGTTGCCTCGACATTCCGAAGCTTGGCTGCCCTCATAGCACGCCCTAACTGCAGGTCATCAGTAGTTGGCTCCGGGTCCATGATCCCACCGAACGCAATAATCTCATCAGTAGTCGGCTCCCGAGGTGTTTGGTCCCCGAGAGCACACTCGCTGGTCCTGGCGGGCGAAGAAACGGGAAGCGCGATCGCCGTGGCACCACCAGTAGGTGTGGTTGAGGAAGAGGACTGAAGGGCCTCCCCCCCGGCAGTCCCGATCTCACCCATATCGGCCGGGCGGCTAGAGATCGCCACAGAAGGGAGGGCCTCCTGCCCGCCACTCCTCATCTTTAAGACGGCGCTGGCGCACCGGGCGCCCGCAACTGGAGAGGCGGAAGTGAAGGCCTCCTGCCCTCTCCTCCCCTCCTCCACGCCATCAACAAGTCGTGGCACCACCTCGATCGACCTCCTGGAAACCGCAACACCCTGGTTGTCAATCTGTCTGCCAGCCTGCCTCGAGTCCTCCTGTCTTGGTATGTGTGCCGTCGCCAACACGCAAGTCCTCCTAGCCTTGGAAGGTAGGTGTTGGTTCAAAGAAATTTCAAAAGAAGCTTTGGAGGAAAGTTGCCACAAAAAGTTTTCACCTTTGCATCGTTTGGACTAGTAAAAAATGGGAAAGTTAAAGATCTCACGGAATTCAGACCCAGTGTAAACTATAAAAGGGAAACATTTAACACCCCCCGGCCGAAGCCAGCGCCGGTCGCCTCGTGCAGTGGGCTCGCGGCTGGTGGCCCACGCACCGCTTTGACGTTGCCCTTATCTCTTCCACGAAACGCCCTCCTCCACTCATTTTTTCCTACCCAAAAACAATCTCTCTTCCTCTTATTTGTGCTTCCTCCAAATGACACAAATCCATGGCAAAACAAATCACACGTAGCTTGCAGCTCCGGCGAGAGCATCATCTGCTCGCCGCGGACACGCGCATCTCGCGCTCTGCTACCAATAGCACCGCATGCAGCTCTAGCGAGGGCAGCATCTACTCATCGCGGCCCTTCCCCAGCAGCTCGCCACGGACGCCGATCTGCACGCTTCGCTCCGCTTCGCTCGCAGGAGAGGGCAACCACCAACGGAAGATACTGCAACCCCGGCTCGGCGGAGCTACAAGCGTAGGCTCGCAGAGCTGCAACCAGTGACACAAATGTTGTAACCGGTGACGGCCATTGCTACAACCAATGACGGCCGTGCTGCGACGACCACGACGGTGATCCACCATTGCTGGAACCAGTTTTTTTTTTTCTGGAACCACCATTAATTTTTGCTGGAACTTGTCTTTTTTGTTGCTACAATCAACTAGTGTGTTTTGCTGCTGAGTATTTTTTGCTGGAACCAGCATTGAGTTTTGCTGGTACTGGTTTTTTGTTTGCTACAATCGTCTTTTCTCAGATTTGTACAACTGAGATTATTTTTGTTGGATACTTTGTCCAGTTTTGCTACCATCGTAGTCTTGTTTGCTGGAACCAACATTTTCCATGGATCGAAATGGATTGTGACGCGGATAGTTTTTTGTTGTTGCGAGCGTCAACCGCGAGCATCGGCGGCGAGCGTCGACGGCGAGCACGGCCGCAACTGTCGACGGCGAGGGCAAACGGGGAAGGGTGGACACACGCAGCACGACGCGGTGGCGAGGTGTGGTCGCCATGCGCTCATGTTTTTTTTCTTCTCAGATCTCGTGCGCTGTGGGGAAAAAAGGGATAGGAAGGGAAGGATCAGACGGATACAACAGCCGGATCTGATATTCTGATGGCTAGCGCGGGACCGGCAAAAACTTTGGGCCGGTCCGCCGGCGCCTAGTACTCGCCAATATAAATTACTACTCGTAACTGGATTGGACCAACCTTTCCTTTGGCACATTACTCTGCTCTTCATAAGCTTTCCTCTGTTTTCTTGTTCCTCCATTTCACAGCTGCAGTCATCTTCTATCTTATGAATTCTTTCAATCCTATCTTCGAATTTGATAACTCCAGTTGGAACAACACCTACATAACTACAAAGGAAAGGCGCTGGATTTGGAAGCTTGACAAGACACAATATAGCAAATTAATAGCACAACAATGTTTATTTTGAATAACCACTGAAGGTACAAACTTCAGGTACATTTGACACACACACACACACACACACACACACACACACACACACACACACACACACACACACACACACACATCTAACTAAGAATTGATCAAGGGTTTACACACAAAGACGTACGATATTGATCACACCACAATAAGCATGAAAACTGAAGATGAATCAGAAATCAATTTAGCAAACATACATGCTTCACCCGAACTGCTAAGGCTGATGCTGCTTGAGACTCATCAAGGTTCTGAAGATACCTGCGAGCCAATAGAGAGCACGGTGACAATTGCCTTGGAGTTTTTGTATACGAACCTATGCACGGCGATACTCACTGGCCTTTCACGCTTGAACTTGTCAATCTTGTCCGTGATGATGAAGTAGAGGCGCCCGAGGCGCAGGTGGGTGGCGAGCCCCTTGAAGAAAACGAGCCGCTGTGTGTTGCTGAAGAAGCTGCCAACGATGTGCTTGGCTCGCAGCTCGTGCACGTCCTCTTCCTTGTCCATGAGCATTGCCATGAAGGAGATGTATGAGCTGATGACGAAGCCATCTGATGGATATGTGGTGGACACGCACGCCTCGTAAGCTGCCATGCTGATGAGCCAGCAAGCAGTGACGTCATTTACGAACAATGGCGTAAGGGAGAGCTGGCCAAAGAGGTAGCCTCTCTGGACACTCATGTCCGCCAACCCTGTTTTGCTGCTGGCAGTCAACTTGATGCCGATTTCCGCAAGCTCAATGCCACTACTAGATGACTGGCATGTGCAATTGTTGACAAGATCTATGTTAGTCATATTGCCAAGCTGAGAGTATCGGAGGAGCCCAAGGAGATGTGGTGGCTTGTACTTCTTGAGCTCATCCACATGAACCCTTGTGTTTGAATGTAAAGATGAAGGGCGGCGGGTGATATAGAAATATTTCCCCATCTTATGAACAAACTTGTACACTGGACATGGTGTCAAGAAGTCCATAAGAGCCTCGAGGACCAACCAAGGAAGCTGATTCTCTAACAGAAAGATATCCCTTAGCATGCAAGGCCCCGTGGACAAGGTCATCCGATTACACAAAAACGCACATCCTTTAGTCCCCGCCATATAGAGCAACAAATAGCAACCATCGAGAAACATCATTACCGCAAATTCAGCGTCCGTGAACTTCGCCACCGCATCATGGACGTAGCAGCTGCGGCCTTCGCCTGCGATGTGGAGGATCTTGTCATAGACATGCGCAACCGAGTGGCCAGACATCTCACAGAAGTAGTGGGCCGCCGCGTGCTTCAACTCTTCTGTCTCCCGTAGGTGGGGTGAGCCATGGTGGTAAGGGCCGAGGGAGACGAAGCTCGGGATAATGTAGCGTTCTTCGACCCCCGGCCTTAGGCCTTGTGGGAACCTCTGGATCTTGGTGTCAAGCTTGGAGAAATCAGCCTCCGGTCTCTCCCTCGTATCCCTCACCATCTCTTGGATGTCGATATAGAGCTGCCCAGGTAAAATAGGGTCTAGCATATTGTACATGTATACGTATTTGTATACGTATGTAATTATATTATGATCATCTATATAAAGAGACGTGAGGCTGGATGTTAACCACCCACGCAAAACCCTAAACCTACCTCTTCAACTTGGTATCAGCCAGGTCGGGCCGCCGCCGCCCGATCCCATCTACCGCGTCGCCGCCGCCGCTTGCTAGCTAGCTTCCGCGTAGCCGCCGCCGCCGCTTGCTAGCTAGCTACGCACGTACGCAGGATCCATCAAGCTTGCTAGCTAGCCACGCACATACGCAGGATCCATCAACCTGCTTGCTAGCTAGCCACACGGCCGCCGCGCGAACACTACGCGTCGCCCGATCCATCCGCCGCCGCCGCCGCGCGCCGCCCTTCCGCGCCGCCGCCGCCGCGAGTTTCTTCTCCGCCGCCGCGCGCTGTCCTCCTCCGCGCCACCGCGATGTCGTCCGCCGCCCTTTCGCTCTCCAACAGTGTCGGCACCATCACCTCGCCAGCGGCTGCCACCGTTCCCGCCGCCCTCGCCGTTCCGGCGATCTCCGTTCGCCTTGGCCGCCACAACTTCATGCTGTGGGGAGGCATCGCCGGCACCGTCTTAGCCGGCGCCAACCTCCATGGCTACCTGGACGGCACCACGGCGGCACCCGACAAGACCATCGCTGTCGGGACTGGCGGCGCCGCGACGACCGCCGCTAATCCGGCGTATCATCATTGGTGGACTCAGGATCAGAAGGTCAAGGGCCTCCTTCTTACCTCCATGGAGGAGGACATTGCCTGTCAGCTCATCAGCTGCGAGACGGCGCAGGCGGTATGGACGGCCGTCGGTGCCATGTACGGCGCGCAGAGTCGTGCCAACGTCCGTCACATCCGGCGTCAACTCCAGATGCTGCGGAAGGAGGAGATGTCCGCGGCTGAGTACATGCACAAGATGAAGGCCCTCGCCGACACCATGGCTGCCGCCGGCTCTCCGATTCGTGATGACGAGCTCATTGATCACATCCTCACCGGACTCGGCTCCGCCTACAACTCCATCGCCGCCTCCCCGGGTGTGAGTAACGCACCAATGCCCTACTCCAGCTTCTACTCGCTCGTCTTGTCGTTCGAAGCGTTGCAGGCTCAGCAGAGTGCGTCGGAGGGGTGGACTCCCTCCGCCAACGCCGTGACTCGCTCGGGCCCCTACGGCCAGGGCGGGCGTGCTCCCTACTCGGAGCCCTACCCCTCCCAGGGTGGGGGTCGCTCGGCCGACGGCAACGGCCAGCTCGGGCACGGCCGCCAAGGCGGCAACGGCGGACCCAACGGTGGCCGCGACCGCAACCCCTCCTACGCTGGCAATGGTCGGCAAAGTGGTGGGGGTAACGGCGGCAACAACGGAGGTGGTGGCCGTCGCAACAATCGGTGGTGCCCCCGGTGTCAAATTTGCAAAAACTGGGGGCATGAGGCCGATGAGTGTCGCAAGCGCTATGACCAGGACCACAACGCTCGCTCCGCCAACTCGGCCTCCACCAACACCGTCGACTATCCTTGGGTACTGGACACCGGGGCTACGGATCACCTGACGAGTGATCTGGAACGCCTCCAGGTTCACGAGCGCTATGGTGGCAAGGACCAGGTTCAGGTGGCCAATGGTGCAGGTTTGTCTATTTCACACATTGGCCATTCCCGTTTACCCGGTTCATCTCTTAAACTGTGCAACATCCTTCATGTTCCACACATTAGAGAGCATCTCCTTTCTGTCTACCGTCTTGTTTGTGATAATGACGTGTTTGTTGAGTTTCACCGTCGTCTTTTCTTTGTTAAGGACAAAGCAACCAGGCGCGTCATTCTTCAAGGTAGCAGTCGCGGGGGGGGGGGGGGGGGTGTCTACCCGATTCCTTTTGCTCGTGCGTCGTCCTCGTCATCTCGCCATGCTTCATCCAGTGTTCGCGTTTCGTCGTCGCAATGGCATCAACGTCTAGGTCATCCTACCAATAATGTGGTCACCTCCATTGTTCAGAGCCATGACCTTCCTTGCTCTCGTTCAAATAATTCACCATTAGTGTGTGATGCATCTCAGCGTGCTAAGAGTCATCAACTACCGTATTCTACGTCTTATCATGTCACTACTGTACCTCTTGAATTAATTCATTCTGATGTTTGGGGTCCCGCTATTGCGTCTTAGGGAGGGTACAAGTATTATGTTAGTTTTGTTGATGACTACACGCGCTTCACTTGGATTTATTTGCTTAAACATAAGTCTGATGTTGAGCAAGTCTTTTATAACTTTCAGGCTCATGTCGAACGCCTTTTGGATTGCAAAATCAAGGCCGTTCAGTCTGACTGGGGTGGTGAATACCACAAGCTTCATCGCTACTTTCAACGCACGGGCATCTCCCACCGTGTTTCGTGTCCACATACGTCTCAGCAGAACGGTATTGCCGAGCGCAAACACCGTCACTTGGTCGAGACCGGCCTCGCCTTACTGGCGCATTCGTCTCTCCCACTCCGATTTTGGGATGAGGCCTTTCTTACGGCATGTTATCTCATCAACCTTATGCCCACTCCGGTTCTCAACAAGGACACGCCCCTGTTCCGTCTATTTCATGTTCAGCCCAACTATTCCTCTCTTAGGATTTTTGGGTGTGCTTGCTGGCCTAGTCTCCGCAAGTATAATGCTCACAAGCTGGAGTTCCGCTCCAAGATGTGTGTTTTCCTTGGTTATAGTCCTCTGCATAAGGGCTACAAGTGTCTTGATCGCACCTCGGGTAGGATCTACATTTCTCGTGATGTTGCTTTCGACGAGTCAGTTTTCCCTTACTCCAGCCCGGGTGTCTCGGTTGATATTGCTTCTATTGAGCACGCCCTGACTTTTCCATCCAATGAACCGGTTTCGGATGTCCATGTGCGGAAATACGACCTGTCATATTTGTCACCTGACCTGTTTTCTGCAGATGCTGCTCTAATTTCTTCCCAGGAAACCGTCGCCGCACCTGCATCCGCCGGCGTGATCGACGTGCATGGCCCGACTGGGTCGCCCGCTGCGTCTCCCGAGGCTGCCTCGACGGCCTCGCCCGCTGGCGCGGCTGTGGACCCGTCGGCCTCGCCCGCTGACACGACCGCGGGGCCGACTGGGTCGCCCGTTGCGTCTCCCGTCTCGCACAGGTCGGCCCGGCCCGCCTCGCCTGCCTCGGGCGTCGCCGGGTCGCCAGCCGCATCCTCTGGGCTGCCGTCCCCGCCTGGCTTCCCCTCGTCGTCTGGTTCGGCCCAGCCCGACGCGTGTCCCCGGCCCGTGTCGCCTGTTGCTGAAAATGGTTCAGCCGTGACACCACTGGTCGGGTTCCCGTCGTCGCCGCCACCATCTACCGACGATGCAGCTCCCGGGCACACTATGGTCACTCGTCACCGTGATCATACGCGTAAGGCCAAGACATACACGGATGGCACGGTGCGGTACGACACTCGTCGGCGTGCATTCTTTGCCGCACCCACTTCTCATCGTGATGCTCTTGGTGAACCGGCTTGGCGTGCCGCCATGTCTGCGGAATTTGCTGCCCTTTGTCACACGAACACATGGGTGTTGGTGCCTCGGCCTCCTGGTGTTAATGTTGTGAGCTGCAAATGGATCTTTAAGACCAAGCATCGTACGGATGGCTCTGTTGACAAGCACAAAGCTCGCCTTGTTGCTCGTGGTTTTACTCAACATCAAGGGATCGACTATGGAGATACTTTCAGCCCCGTGGTGAAGCCTGCCATGGTTCGTCTGGTCCTCTCTCTCGCTGTCTCCCGCGGGTGGAGTCTTCGACAGATTGATGTGTAGGAGATATGCCCTAGAGGCAATAATAAATGTTATTGATTATCTCCCTGTTCATAATTATGTTTATGTTCCATGCTATAACTGCTGTGGTTCCCGAGCACGTATATCCATAAAGGCTCTGGGGAGAACCCATATGCACGTGTGGAATAATAAACGATAAAATGTATTCTTAGTCATGCCTCTAAGACTAGCTCAAGTGTTGCATGATGATTATGTTTTCCCAATCATGGGCATGTCTATGCCAAGCAACTTTGAGGGCACAATGTCAGGAAGGACATTTGTGTTGAATCGACCCGAATTGATGTTATGCTATGAGATACATTCGTCACAAGTTTATTGGTACATAACACAGAGATGGTTAACGTTTGCATGATTCCTTAGACCATGAGAGTATCGAGTTTCTTCATGCTTGCTTCATGAACTTTGGGGTTTGTTAAACGTCATCCGTAAATGGGTGGCTATTACGACGGCTTACGGGTTCATGGAAAAGTGTGTCAAGTAACTTGATAGCTCAAGATTGGGATTTGCTCCTCCAACGATGGAGAGATATCTCTGGGCCCTCTCGGTGCTACGGTATCCATCATCGTCTGGCCAGACACTTTGTGATTTGATCACGGGGATGCCGGAACACGATAACGAGAAAAGAGAACAATACCGGTAACGAGGTAACTAGCATAGTGGACAAGTTGTTGATCCACGGGAATGCCAACATGTCTCACCTCGGGTATTTGTAACATATCGCGAAGCAACAGGAATAGCACACGGCAACTGGAGGTTCACTCGAATATTTATTCGTGTGGGTATAGGGGTCAATATGGGTGTCCACGGCTCCGATGTTGATCATTGATCGGAAGGGGTTCCGGGTCATGTCTATACTTCACCGAACCTATAGGGTCACACGCTTAAGGGTCATCTATCTGCTGAATACTAGACAGGGAGTCTGAGAGAAAATCACCGAAAAAGTTTCGGACACCGAAAAGTTTCGGACAGCGGAATCGTACCGCTGAGAGAGGTCATCGGATAAGTTTCGATGATACCGAAAAGTTGTTTCGGGATACACCATTAAGTCAAATTGGTTTCGGCACATGCCTGATAATTCTTGGAGGATGCCAGAATCATTCAGGAAGCTTTTTGGAATTTTCTGAGATAAAAACCGGAAATGTTCCGGAGGTGCCGGAGCCACTTCAGATGCGTTTCGCAGATGAAAATCACTAAAACCGGAATTGTTTCGGAACGCGTTGAAAATCATTTTAGTGGGTATTGGAAATGTTCTTAGCCCACATAAATATTTTCAGTTCGATCAGACGCTGAAAAATGTCGTCGTGAATAGTTAAAATCAGCTTTATGGTTACTTTATGGAAAGCCACCTTTTGGGGCTTTGCTCCAAAAGATCTTGGGGATGACATGGATGGATAGGAGCCATTTTTTGGGCCCCTCATGGGGGTGTGGCCGGCCACATGGGGTATCCCCCCTTGGGGACCCTCTTGTTCCTTGGTTTCACTCCTAGGTCCTCGTGGAAGGACTTCATTCATGTGCATTTTGGGTTTTTTGTGAAACTACCCTACCCCCTTGGGATTTCCTATAAATAGAGGTGGAGGGGCAGCCCTCCACACTCATCCCTTGCTCTCATACACATGCCATGCATTATCTGGCTTCTTCTCTCCCTCCCACGAAAAGAGTTTCGTAGAGCCGTAAGGCTGTCTGGGTTCCGGCAGGAACTAGTTCTGGACGGCGAAGCCCTGCCGGATAGATGGCACCGTATGTGTGCAACTCTGTAGAGAGATCGTAGTTTCGGTCTTAGTTCGTGAGTGCCTCCCGAAGGGCTGTCCGTGTGACCGTCCGAGTTTCAAAGGTCCTCCCGGAGGGCTGTCCGAGTGACCGTTCGAGTTTCGAAGGTCCTCCCGAAGGGCTGTCCGCGACACCGTCCGGGGGGCTGTTCGACCGCCTCCCGGAGGGCTGTCTGAGGAGCAGATGAGGGTATACATCCTCGCGGTTGGGAGGTTGTAAATCCTAGCTGCGGGGATCTGCACCGCCGATCGTCATCGACTCTACTTCCCGCTGCGCTACGAGTCGGTAATGAAAAAGATCAAACCATGTATGCAGTCTCCATAGTGGTCCTGGGCTGGTGCGTAGGTCGGAAATTTTTTGTTTTCTGTCGCGTTCCCCTACAGTGGCATCAAGAGCCGTGCTATGCGTAGATGCAGGTTTCGATCTAGAATACATGGAGATGTATGGATATTGCATAATATAATTAGGTAATAGATGAGATCTATTGCTGAAAATTATTTATGCGGGTGACAGATGAAATATGTTACCCGACGTTCTTGTTGCTTCCCTAGAATTTGCGTTTGCTCAATCTCGAGACAGCATGGTGGAATTTGACAAAGTTCTGGCAATCCGTGATCCTGATTGATCATGGAAGTGCTATCAGTTCTTTGGGTTCTGCCGTAGTCAAAAGAAAGATGAAATTCGCAGATGAAAGGGCATTGCAGATATTATCTGCACGGGGGTCATGCGTATGACGAAGTTTAGTATGGGGCTCGAGATTTAATTATCTCGTGTTTCATACACCCCGAGATGTTAATCTAGCAACTTGAATAATCATACTTGATGATAAAACGTTGGTAGCTGCGGTTTAAGTCAAAACCTTAGAAGCCACGTAAAATAAAATTTTGCATAAACCGATTAGAGGTGTCTAACTTGGTTTTGCAGGATGTGCATGTGATGTGGTATAACAGTGCTCATACTAATTCGATTATGTATGATATGACTATATGATGTAATTTGATTAACATGACCTGCGTGTCATGGTTCGGCATGATGGCTGGAGCCATATGATTGCACTTTAATGACCTGCGTGTCAACCTTAAGTAATGCATTAATTTTATACGCTATGGAGATAGCAATATTATCTGGTGCATCGACAAGGTGGTGGCAATCTTCGCGAAGGTGAACACCAACACGAATGCCGAAGACGAAGAAATGAAATACTTCTCCGTCAGAAAGGGCTATACCATATCATGCTATTATGAATTGCCTGAGATGTTTATCCCTTATGTTGCACCCTTCTTGATTGCGCGGTAGTCGCTTTTTATTAGGGTGATCTCTCACAAAAATACCAAGTAGTTAGTGTTCTCCCAAGTGTAGCACCGTCACGGCACCTATCTTTTCGGGGTGCGCCGTGTCACACGGGTACGAACGATTAGAGAAGTGTGAGGCGGGTGAGTTGAGACCTCGCAGCAAGATCACTTGGTTGTCTTGACGTTCAGGCATGACCGTCATGAGCTCGGAACACACGCATCGAAAGATGAACAAGAGTCACATAGAGATGTGATTGGCAAGTTGGCCTACCGGTTGAGATTTTTCATCATCAGTGGTGTTACACCAATGGCGAACAATTGAAATGTGGGTCTTGTATCACTCACAATCAATTTTGAGAGATATTGATTTGAGTGGGAGCGCACTGTTGAATTAACATGTTTAATTCTCAGTGCAATTAATTATGAACACTGTCTAAGTGTTTCTTGCAAAATAGTTGTAGAATAATGGCTCGCGTTTCCACCTTCCCTATTAAAATTGAATAGCTGTTAAATATCTGGTTAAAACTTTACGATTGGTAACGTAATATGAGGATTGTCCTCAAAAGTGCCGAGAAGGACTTTGTCCTATCGCATGCTTTCCGTATCCTCCCGCTAATGCTATGGATCATGTGACTCTCGTCCTTCGATCCAAAAGCTATAATTCCGTTTCTGTCAAGTGCAATATGTTTGCTTCCATGAAACCCAAACTTCGAAAGTTGGGATAGTTATATGATATTCATGGAACTGGAAATTATTTTCAGATACAAACAAAGCAATGTTTGTTTGCAAGTATTAGTAAAAGTGTTTACTATGCATTTGACTGTTGGGAAAGGGATCCAGAAGAACGCCTGTCATATAATGAAAGGTGAATAAAACAACAACTTAAAGAGAAAGGAAGTGTCCAAAGGGTGTTAGTATGACTTACACGCCTAGGAAGTCCGGGGCTAACGCCACTCTTAAGTTGGGTGCTTCTTTTGCGAGTAGGAGAAATACTAAAAGTTAAACTGTTAGAAGTATAAAGGCAGAAAGAAAGATGACTGGAATATCCAGCTCATGTATGAATGTCATACAAGTTTTTGATGTATAGTAGGCTGGTCAAAGATATAGTTCTTGGGAATTATGGTTAAACATGTTAATCACTAATTCTTGGGTATTGTGAGTTAATCACAAAGATACCCGCTCGATTGCATTCAATTGCGAATCACTGTAAGAGCTACTATGGCCTAAAAAGACTAGCCAGAAATGAGGTTAAGGTATACACAGGGAACATAGTAAATGTTACTATACCTTCCATCGGTGTATTGCCGTCTGTATTTATTTTCATAATTCATTTAGAGTTTTACAAACTCTCGCCCATTGCATAAGGTATCTTGCAAGAAGGTTGTTCATAAGAGAACCTTTTATGTTCGATGTTATGAATAACACAAGGGCCATACTTTCATTATGAATGAGATGTATGTTATGAATATTGATAATAATACAATACCTCTGGGTTTACTTTCATAATTCATTTTAGAGTTTCATACACTCTAGCCCATTGCACAATGTTTGTTGCAAAAGAGTTGTTCATAAAAACAACAATTGTTGTTAAGTATTATGAATAACATGAAGGGCCATGCTTCCATCCAAGATGGGACGTATGTTATGAATATTGAGGGTAATATGATACATCCATAACACTGACGCTAAATGTCGCAAGACTAAAAGAATACCACACAAGTGTGGCACTACATTTGGTCACATTGGAGAAACCCGCATGGAAAATTCCATTATGATGGATTTTGAAGTCTTTTTGATTTTGAATCATCTGACACTTGCAACTTTCCTCCGAAAAGTGAAGTGACTAAAATACCGTTCACAGGCCATAAGGAACGAACAACAAACTTATTAGTGATCATACATTTGATGTGTGTAGTCCGATAAGTGTTGTTAGTGGTGGATTTATTTATCTTCAGAAATGACTCAAGTAGATATATGGATATTTACTTGATGAGACGTAAGTCTGGATCTTTTGAAATCATTCGAAAGGTTTTCAAAAATGAAGTAGAAGTTATTGTAACAAGAAAATTATCTTTCTGCAATTTGATTGCACAAAGGAATATTTGAGTTACATGTTTAGCGAATGTCTGATGAGTTGTGAAAGGGGTTTCATAACTTGCACCTCCCGGAACACCACTGCAAGTGAAAAGTCCGTGGAGATGTAATCTAACCATTTATGACATGGTAAGGTCAAAGATGACATAAATAAATTTGCCATTATTCTTTTTAAAGTGATGCTTTAGAGACTGCGGCTTTTACACTGAAAAGAGCTACATCGGGTCTGTTGAAATGAAGCCATGGTATGGTACGCCCAACCATGTTGTATCTTTTCTTAACATTTGGAATATGGGGCTTGTGTAAAAGGTTACAAACCTAGTCCAAATCAGACAAGTGCTACTTTGTAGGTTATCCCAAGTCATTGGGTATTCCTCCCTCACTATACCGAGGCAAATAGGTTTGCCACAAAGAACGGTATGCTTTTAAAGAGAATGGTTCTTTCTAAAAGGTGAGTGGGAGAATAGTGCAACTCGACGAGATAAACAGTATCTTCATCAGATCAAAGGAAAGAGACCTTGGAAGTAATTCCAGAGTTTCCTACTGCGACTGATACGGAAGTCTCTACAATAAAATGTATGAACTTCGGTCGAACTTGCAGCTGAACCACATAGGCAAGGCTCGTGCAAACCTCTCAGGTGCGCAAACGAGATATTGTTGTTAGACAACATTATACCTACGATACACAAGGAAGCGTTGATGGGCCCTGACTCCAGAATTGGCTAAATACCAATACAACCCGAGTTAGTTTCCATATAAGTGATTCAAGATTAAAACCTTGATACACCTTTCGGAAGACTTAGAGTCTAATGAATATTTATGGAACTTAAAACTGATACGGATAAAAATGTTTTATCCATAAAGCTCGACTTGTTGAAATAACAAGTTCAAGAGTTGACTACGATGAGGTTGTTTTCATCGTAGCGATGCTTAAAGTCGGTTCGGGTTGAACTAGCAATTAATACATATTTCAATCATGAGATATGAAACATGGATGATAAAAGGATTTCCATCTGATGGAAATGAAAGCTAGGACTTGTATATGATACAGTCCAAAGTAATTTGTCGATCCAGAGGATGCTAGTAGGTATGCAAACTTCAGAGTTCCAGCAATGGACAGAAGAGAGCAAAATGGAGTTGGAATCTTCGTGTTTTGATGAAATGGTCAAAGGGGTTTTGACTTCATCAATGAGTAAACGAAGATGCTTGTAATTCAAGAAAGTAAGTGGGAGCGTAATAATATTTCTAAAAACCTTATGTGCTTGGCACATTGGTAATTGGAAATAAATTTCTTGACACAAATTAGGACTTCGTTTGAAAATAGTTTTTCGATGAAGTGCTTAGGCTAAATAGCCTCAATATTAGGCATGATGATCTATGGAGATAGATTTACCTAATGGGGCTAAGCAATGAATACATATTGACAAGATGCTAAAACCTTTTAGCATTTAAAACGCCAAGGAGTGATTCTTGCCAAAGTCACATGGAAAGAGTTTTTGCAAGACTCGGTGTCCCAAAACACTGATGAGTAAAATACATGATGCAGATTCCACACACTTTTGTGTTTGGATTAATCATGTATTCCATGGTATGTAAAACAACCAGATATGTCCGATACTCCCAAGGTGTTGCGAGTATGGATACCAAAGTGATCAAATTACTGATCATGGGACAACAGTGAAAGATGTCACACAGTACTAGAGTAAGTACTGATGACATGGTTTTCTCGCAAGCAGAGATCATGAAGAGTTCGTTGTAAAATGTTACGTCGATACAATCTTCATCTTTTCTCCATGCGATTTTCGATTTAAATTAAGGGTTTTGTGTAACACACAATGTGGTGGCACAGTTAGTTGGAATTTGTTCAAACTAGTTACTGTGGCGAATTCTATAACAAGGGCTAAGTATGTTGACGCTTTAGAAGCGACAAAGAAGATGTTGAATCATATAGTTCATTCATGAACTTAGTATAGTTCCAAGATGGCTTTTGACAATGGGACACTACTGCAGGTAGTTGCTCCATAACTCAGTCTGAGGAATCCAGGTTTGACCTGTGATTCACATACATACAAAGCCAAGTCCACACAAAATATGAATTTTGTGAAAACGCGAGGACATGCAAAGATACACACGGAACTAAAGTCGTCAGATCCATTGGACATCAGGCTATACCACAAGCGAAGCATATTTACACCGGTGTGCCACAGGTGTGAAGTGCATTAGCATAAGCTAGATTATTGTCTCTAGTGCAAGTGGGAGTCTGTAGGAGATATGCCCTAGAGGCAATAATAAATGTTATTGATTATCTCCCTGTTCATAATTATGTTTATGTTCCATGCTATAACTGATGTGGTTCCCGAGCACGTATATCCATAAAGGCTCTGGGGAGAACCCATATGCACGTGTAGAATAATAAACGATAAAATGTATTCCTAGTCATGCCTCTAAGACTAGCTCAAGTGTTGCATGATGATTATGTTTTCCCAATCATGGGCATGTCTATGCCAAGCAACTTTGAGGGCACAATGTCAGGAAGGACATTTGTGTTGAATCGACCCGAATTGATGTTATGCTATGAGATACATTCGTCACAAGTTTATTGGTACATAACACAGAGATGGTTAAAGTTTGCATGATTCCTTAGACCATGAGAGTATCGAGTTTCTTCATGCTTGCTTCATGAACTTTGGGGTTTGTTAAACGTCATCCGTAAATGGGTGGCTATTACGGCGGCTTACGGGTTCATGGAAAAGTGTGTCAAGTAACTTGATAGCTCAAGATTGGGATTTGCTCCTCCAACGATGGAGAGATATCTCTGGGCCCTCTCGGTGCTACGGTATCCATCATCGTCTGGCCAGACACTTTGTGATTTGATCACGGGGATGCCGGAACACGATAACGAGAAAAGAGAACAATACCGGTAACGAGGTAACTAGCATAGTGGACAAGTTGTTGATCCACGGGAATGCCAACATGTCTCACCTCGGGTATTTGTAACATATCGCGAAGCAACAGGAATAGCACACGGCAACTGGAGGTTCACTCGAATATTTATTCGTGTGGGTATAGGGGTCAATATGGGTGTCCACGGCTCCGATGTTGATCATTGATCGGAAGGGGTTCCGGGTCATGTCTATACTTCACCGAACCTATAGGGTCACACGCTTAAGGGTCATCTATCTGCTGAATACTAGACAGGGAGTCTGAGAGAAAATCACCGAAAAAGTTTCGGACACCGAAAAGTTTCGGACAGCGGAATCGTACCGCTGAGAGAGGTCATCGGATAAGTTTCGATGATACCGAAAAGTTGTTTCGGGATACACCATTAAGTCAAATTGGTTTCGGCACATGCCTGATAATTCTTGGAGGATGCCAGAATCATTCAGGAAGCTTTTTGGAATTTTCTGAGATAAAAACCGGAAATGTTCTGGAGCTGCCGGAGCCACTTCAGATGCGTTTCGCAGATGAAAATCACTAAAACCGGAATTGTTTCGGAACGCGTTGAAAATCATTTTAGTGGGTATTGGAAATGTTCTTAGCCCACATAAATATTTTCAGTTCGATCAGACGCTGAAAAATGTCGTCGTGAATAGTTAAAAATCAGCTTTATGGTTACTTTATGGAAAGCCACCTTTTGGGGCTTTGCTCCAAAAGATCTTGGGGATGACATGGATGGATAGGAGCCATTTTTTGGGCCCCTCATGGGGGTGTGGCCGGCCACATGGGGTATCCCCCCTTGGGGACCCTCTTGTTCCTTGGTTTCACTCCTAGGTCCTCGTGGAAGGACTTCATTCATGTGCATTTTGGGTTTTTTGTGAAACTACCCTATCCCCTTGGGATTTCCTATAAATAGAGGTGGAGGGGCAGCCCTCCACACTCATCCCTTGCTCTCATACACATGCCATGCATTATCTGGCTTCTTCTCTCCCTCCCACGAAAAGAGTTTCGTAGAGCCGTAAGGCTGTCTGGGTTCCGGCAGGAACTAGTTCTGGACGGCGAAGCCCTGCCGGATAGATGACACCGTATGTGTGCAACTCTGTAGAGAGATCGTAGTTTCGGTCTTAGTTCGTGAGTGCCTCCCGAAGGGCTGTCCGTGTGACCGTCCGAGTTTCAAAGGTCCTCCCGGAGGGCTGTCCGAGTGACCGTTCGAGTTTCGAAGGTCCTCCCGAAGGGCTGTCCGTGACACCGTCCGGGGGGCTGTTCGACCGCCTCCCGGAGGGCTGTCTGAGGAGCAGATGAGGGTATACATCCTCACGGTTGGGAGGTTGTAAATCCTAGCTGCGGGGATCTGCACCGCCGATCGTCATCGACTCTACTTCCCGCTGCGCTACGAGTCGGTAACGAAAAAGATCAAACCATGTATGCAGTCTCCATAGTGGTCCTGGGCTGGTGCGTAGGTCGGAAAATTTTTGTTTTCTGTCGCGTTCCCCTACATGATGCGAGTAATGCCTTTCTCCATGGTTTTCTGGCCGAAGATGTCTACATGCAGCATACCCCTGGTTTTGAGGATGCTCATTATCCCTCTCATGTCTGCAAACTCCAGAGGTCCATCTACGGGCTCAAACAGTCGCCGCGTGCCTGGTATGCTTGGTTGAGTCAGCGGCTCTCACAGCTTGGTTTTGTTCCCTCCAAGGCAGATGCGTCTCTGTTCATCTTTTCACATGGTGCTATTCAGATATACATGCTGGTGTATGTTGATGATATTGTGATTGCTGGTTCTACACCTACTGCGGTGGATCGCCTTGTGCAGTCCTTGTTTGCGAGTTTTCCAATCAAAGACTTGGGCCGGTTGGAGTACTTCCTTGGTTTGGAAGCGCCCTTTCATTCAGGGGGCATGACATTGACGCAGAAGAAGTATGCACTTGATCTCCTTCATCGCGTCAACATGGAGAACTGCACGTCCACTTCCACTCCACTTGCTACATCCGAGAGCCTTTCGCGTCACAGTGGTGCATTGCTGAGTACTGACGACTCTTTCAAGTATCGCAGTGTAGTTGGAGCACTTCAGTATCTGACACTCACTCGTCCAGATATCTCCTTTGCCGTGAACAAAGTGTGCCAGTTCCTGTCTCAGCCTACGGAGGTTCATTGGGAAGCAGTTAAGCATATTCTGAGGTATGTCAAAGGTACGCTAGACACGGGACTATGAATTCATAAGTCCAGATTTACTGGAGTCAGTATATTCACCGATGCAGACTGGGCAGGCTGTGTTGATGACAGGCGTTCTACTGGTGGCTTTGCTATATTTGTTGGACCCAATCTTATATCTTGGAGTTCCAAGAAGCAGCCTACGGTCTCGAGGTCTAGCACCGAGGCAGAGTATAAGGCATTGGCCAATGGCGCGGCTGAAGCCATTTGGATAGACACAGTTCTCACAGAACTTGGAGTCACACAGCAGCGCACACCCATATTGTGGTGTGATAACTTAGGGGCAACTTACCTGATGGTGAATCCAGTGTTTCATGCTCGGACCAAACACATTGAGATTGATTTCCATTTCGTGAGGGAACGAGCAGCTGTTGGTAAACTGGAAGTCAGGTTTATCTCAACTGATGATCAGCTAGCGGATGTATTTACTAAACCCGCTACTCGACAGATGCTAGACCGCTTTAGAACCAATCTGAATCTTGTATGTAGTTCAGATTGAGGGGGCATGTAAAATAGGGTCTAGCATATTGTACATGCACACGTATTTGTATACGTATGTAATTGTATTATGATCATCTATATAAAGAGACGTGAGGCTGGATGTTAACCACCCACGCAAAACCCTAAACCTACATCTTCAACTGCCCATGGCGCCAACACTGTAGCCTGTAGCTGTAGGTAAGAGTCAGAGACGACTCAACATGATTAGCTGCTGCCTGCTGGCCATGGGGAGTGGTTTATAAAGCTAGCTAAGCTACTGGAGCAGGAGACCCTGTTTTTTTTTTTCTTTCAAAAAGAAGAATAACCCCGGCCTCTGCATGCATCAAGTGATGCACATAGCCTTAATCAGTCCATAATACTCCCTCCATCCAAAAATACTTGTCATTAAAATGGACAAAAATGGATGTATCTAAGGGGTTGTTTGGTTACGTAGATTATAGAGAACTAGTTTCCTTTAAACTCGATTTCAGTTGTAACAACCAAAAATCTTGTTTGGATTGTCTAACAGAATCATGGATACGCAAAACTAAGTTTTACAAAAGCCCAAAAACCGAGTTTATGGAAAAATGACTAATCGACGTTTTTCTATATACTCGTTTTGGCTGAACACGGAGTCGGCCACGAGCACTGCGACGTTCTCCCAGGTACAACCATGGCGACGCTGAAAGTCCACTGGAGGGTGAAACGTTCTATGCCAGGACATCAATGAAGCGCTCGCACCACTGGCGAGCTCGCCGCTAGGGGTCCGGACGTGGCCGCCGTCGTGTTGGGACGGCGAGATGGGAGCGGCCGCCGAGGGCAGGGTGAGCATGGCCGACAAACTCCTCTTCCTGTACACCAGCGACGGCTACAACCTGATCTCTCCGGTCGCTGCACTCCAGGCGGAGGTTCATGGGAACTAACTACTGAGTATAAGTTAATCAACCAGCAAGGAAGTAATTCAACATGCACTTGAACAACACGAGAACGGAGATGTAGTTGAAGGCCCATTCCAATCCTCCTTTTTGTGAAATTTGTAGCAACAAGAGAGCTCAGTAGAGCAGCGAATGCAGCGACGTCACACCAACTGCACTGCTCTCCGCCCTGACATAGCAGGGCGTGCATCCCGTCGCCGGGCGGTAGTGCCTCTGCACCCTAGACCCTAGTTCCTCTCCGGCTGCGGTTGAGGCGGGGTCGCGCGGCAAGCCGCCTGTTGCACGCCCTGCGTAGCCGACTAGCCCGCCACTTGGTTCGCTTCGTCCTCGACAACGCCGTTGTCGTGTGGTTCGCTTGGTCCATGGCGACGCCGTCCTTGAGGAACTGGCCCAAGAAAAGAGACTAATCGTGTTTCCTTTTTGTTTTCTATCCAAACAAAGAATTGTATACACTCACCTTAACAGAAAAACTAACTAAAACTGGTTTTCCTAAGAATCCTCTGAAAACTGGTTTTCTGAAAACTCACGTCTAATTCTTGGCATCCAAACAACCACTAAAACTAAAATACATTTAAATACATCCACTTTTATTCATTTTAATGACAAGTATTTCCAAACGGAGGGAGTATATATGAAAAAAGGACTAATCGAGTCAAGTTCCCACTGACCTATATTAGTACATTTGGCCGCCCACGATTTGCACACTAATCTCCTGCCTACCGTCCGGCTTCAACAGTTCAGTACTAATATGTTGCTTGTCGCTTGCTTTGTCTGTGTTAACCACTAGTATAATTGTGTCTGTATCTTAAGTTCTTAACGGAGGCAGTTGATCAGTTGGTACAAGTTGTCACTTGGGGCATGGGAGTAGATGGGTAAGAACGTGACGCGTGATTACTGTTGGAGTTGTGTCGAATATAGTGTACAAGTTAGGTTACAGTTGAACTTGTAGTTGTATTGTGTTTAGATAGGATATGGAGTCGTGTCCTAGTAGGACACTTGTATCCTAGGCCTCTTATATATAGCGAGGCTAAACACACGATGTAACCTATGCCAACATAATAGCACAGGCGCGCAAGGGGGAGCCGGCGGCGTGTGCCGGCGCCCGGGTGGCCGGTGTGCGGTATTGTGACGGTGTCACGGGGAGGAGCGCCCGTAGTCAAGCTCCGGGGATGTAGCCATATCGGTGAACCTCGTTGACAAATCTTGTTGTGCTCGTGTGATTGCTTGGTCCTCGGATGATCGACGGAGTGCCTCGGATTTCTTCTAACAAGTGATATCAGAGCAAGATTTGATTTGAGGTCGCGGATCGTTGATCGGTAGGACGAAGAAGAGAGCATCGATAGAAATCTGCATGAAGAGATCGTGATACGGGAATGAACATCGTCGGCGAGTCGCGATCTAGAAGCAGGGGTTGATCGCGTTGTGATCTTCAAGGAGCAATCGGACGCGAGCAGGCTGGCAGATGGCGGTGCGTGACATGCAGGCACGGAATCTCGGCGAGATCGGAAGCGTGCGGCAGCGGCGTAAGTAACACGTAGCAGCAAAGGCGCGCAAGCAAAGCGCTAGGGCAGGTGGCCCGGCCGGTGCAAGCGCGTGCGGCTGACGGTTGGTGCGTCGGGTGTGGGGCAGCGTGCGTGTGGTGGCCAGTGCTGGACCAGGCGGAGGCCCGCGCGTGAGCAAGTCGTGCGTGGCCGAGGCAAGGCTGAGGGCTGATGAGGGCCAAGGTGGAACCGGCAGGAGGAGTCCACGGCTGGCTGAAACCCCAGGTGCAGCGCGTTGCATGCAGGCCAAAAGCTAGTGAGATTTGTTTAAGGAAAAAAAAGGATCGACACAAGGGCTAGTCAGATCGTGTGAGGCTATCAAGGAAAAAGAAAAGAAAAGAAGTCCAAAAGCTATGTGAGACGGATTGGAGTTCTTCGGTGATCTCTTTGGCACGTGCACACTGGAAGGCTACAAGGGGACTTTATTTCGTTTTTCTTTGTTGGTGATGGTCTCGGTTAAGATTTGGTAGTCTGGAGCGTGTCGTGTGGATCATGCATACACAGGGCGTCATGCAAGGCATGTAGATGTGCGGGCGGACGCAGGGTGGAGCATGGTTGCAGCCGAATAAGATCGGCTTGGTCGGACAAGCTAGTCTGACGGATCGACTTGGATGTCGGTTGGTACAGAAGATGGTGGTGTGATCGGCGTCGGCGACATAGGAGCGTGATGCTGATGGTGACCGACTTCTGGGCGTGGAAACATGTGGTGCACATGTCCGAGGGTTTGTGTGGCTTCGACAAGACTATGGCGCAGGATTGATTCAAGGTGGTGTATACACGGAGCTTGAAGTCGATGAGGCGCAGGGGTGGACTGATCATCTACCATGGAGTCATGTTGAAGGTGGAGCTGGAGTCTGACAGAAGACTTCACTTGGTGCGGATTGAGGGGCTACGGCGTAAGTCGACGGAGTCGAAGCCTATTCAGCGGGAAAAAGCGAGGGACACGTAGTTCGGACCGGAGCCCAGTGGTCTGATGGAAGCGTGAAACTCGTCATCGGTCGGTGATGATCGATGGTACTCTGCAGTGGGGGTTGAGTGGTGTGGGTTCGCGACCCTTGAGACTCGACCGGGACAGCAGAGGCTCGACGCGGTAATAGCGACGAGGCATGCGGTATGCACGGGGCATGGAGACAGACTAGGGCTCTGGTGGTCATACATGTGGTGAGACAACTACGAATTTGACTCGGGATGACTACAAGCAAAGGTGAAATTCCTTCAAGTTTCAGACAGACGGTCAAGAAAGGAGGGTGATGTTGAGTTCAGGTAACTCTTATGTGTGACACCCAATATGTGAGTTGTTCACTTTCACGCAGGTCATTGATCGGATACTCTGGAAGTTGGGAGCACAGACTAGAGTAAAGAGGAACTTAATTTTGCTCGAGTGTTGACTGTGGTCAGGAAAAGGAGGGACTACAAGAGAGTCACATGGAGTCTTTGGAGTAGCAGCGGTTCTCATGGGATAAGCTCAAGTCCAATGTACATGGAAGTTTGACGCATGGACAAATTCAAGGTGGTGGAGAATATTCGCCAAGGTGGAGTTTGTTGGAGTTGTGTCGAATATAGTGTACAAGTTAGGTTACAGTTGAACTTGTAGTTGTATTGTGTTTAGATAGGATATGGAGTCGTGTCTTAGTAGGACACTTGTATCCTAGGCCTCTCATATATAGCGGGGCTAAACACACGATGTAACCTATGCCAACATAATAGCACAGACGCGCAAGGGGGAGCCGGCGGCGTGTGCCGGCGCCCGGGTGGCCGGTGTGCGGTATTGTGACGGTGTCACGGGGAGGAGCGCCCGTAGTCAAGCCCCGGGGATGTAGCCATATCGGCGAACCTCGTTGACAAATCTCGGTGTCGTGCTCGTGTGATTGCTTGGTCCTCGTATGATCGACGGAATGCCTCGGATTTATTCTAACAATTACTGATTAATCAACTAAGCACCCACACCACATAGCTATGTATACTGATAGTCTAGTATTCCCTCCGTCCCATAATATAAGAGCGTTTTTGATACTACACTAGTGTAAAAAATGCTCTTATATTATAGGACGGAGGGAGTATGAACTAGCTAGCTAGCCCGATAGCATGTGCTTTTCCAACAAGTTAGCTCTCAACAACTTAACCATGGCACCATTAGTCGCAGCATTTTCCAATGTGATATTGCAAAAATCTTTGTCCTCAACATTCCCATTTTTTACTGCACTTCAGAACATCATTGTACATGGCTACCCTCGTGTGTGGCGACTCTAAGGCAGCAAACTTTATGATTTTTATCTGTGTTTTCCAACAACCGTCGATGTAATGTGCTGGTATGCACATATAAACCAAGGTTTGGTTACCTGGCCTGGACCTAGAACTTCTAATTATTTCCTTTAGAGTTTTCTACCCCTCCTCAAATGCTTTCAAAAGCAATCATTCTTTAGTGTTCTTGACAAACCACTAGCCTAGTTTCTATTTTAACCGCCGACGATCAATCATGGCAACTCTCTTACTCAGCTGCAACGTGACTCCAAGAGTCGAGTTAAGATGCCAAGTCAAAGGGGTTGATTGGACCCATGAAAGAGGAGATAATTTTAATCTGTCATTCGGAACAAGATTGTATCATCTTCAACATAAAACATAACTCACCAAGACAAACTCCACAAGCACACCATTTTCAACAAACAAGCATTTTTTGGGGACCAAAACAAGCAGCACCCACTTCTTAGTGCATCACGTCTCTAGCCTTGTGCCACGAGCTCCTTTTGTGACTCTTTCACAAGAGAAGCTAGAGGACTGGCAAGCATCTCGTCATGATTGACTCATGAGCATGTGTTCATCCACACCCGACATGGATCAAGTGGAAGTTATTTTGGTTAAACTCAATGGTACAGCTCGGCTTGAGCTTTAGGATCACTATATTGCATAGAGCTTTCAAGGAGGCACCATATGCATCCTAGTTATTGTAAAATGGAAAGTATAGCTGTGATTAGTTGTAAAATCAGACATTTTTTCCTTTAGAGAGGGGGGCATTGGTCCCCGTACACCCCCCCCCCCCCCCCCCCCCCCCTCACCCCACACACACATAGTCATGTGGCTATAATAAGTACTCTTTTTATATGCACACATAGGTTGGTAGAGGCAACACGGGGTTGGGCCAGAATTTTCGAGAGAGAAGGAGATAGGCCCGAACAGAGAGACAGAGACTCAAAGCGGTGGATGATCAATGCGGTGGATGGTCAAAGCGGTGGAGGACAGGATCGATCAAAACGTGCAAAATTCTTAGTCGGTAGTAAAAAAAACAACTCCATACAGAAACTACCCATTCACACGTGTCATTTTTTCAGGAGCAGTAAAAAAATATGTTGAAGCGACGAACACCTTTTTTGTATATCATTTTATGTCCCTTTCTTGAGCAAATTATGATGTCATCCAATGCATTTCACTGCAAAATCATGATTTGCAGCTTCGCGTGGCGGACTCGACCCACTCGGATGCGGGGTGACTCCAAGGCGTTCACGCGCTTGTTGGCTATTTGCTCCCGACGGTGCTGCTTTAGGCTACTAACCGAGCGCAAGATTGGCAAGTCTCGGCTTCCGTAGTGCAGGTTCTTGGCGGCACGCTCTGGTGATTGGCGGTCCCCCGCCCGGTGCAGGAATTGGAGTGCTCAACATATGGCATCTGGAGGCTAATCTGGCAACTCTAGTTTTACTACTTAAATCGTAAGTTCATGCATCATTCTAATGCAGAGTCCTAGGGAGATCCTCCTTTAAAAAAATAATAATCATGGGTTCAACTCATGTTTAAGGCACCCCATGTGGCTTGCCTAAATTGTCTCTGCATGGACGATCTAGACTCTCGGTGGGTTTGGTCAGAGGTGGAGCTACTTGAGGCTACCTTGGTGCACATGCATTAGGGTCACAATTTTTTATCGTAGCAATTGCCATCCCGATCCAACGTTCACAAGGTAATGTTAAGAACTATGCATCAGGAATAAAATATCTCGAGAGGAAAACAACATAACTAGTGTACGCGGAGTTTCTGCTCCTGGGCTTATCTGCACACGCGTTGATTAAAAAAATCAAAATAAATACTAGAAAAAATTAAAAAAAATCCAAATTTAATTTGTGTGGTAGATAATTTGATGCATGAGGTCCGCTCCAAATTTCAACTCCTTTGGATATCTGAGCAATTCTTGGCAAAAAAGACAAAATCGGGTCTGTAAAAAAGTTTACTGTTCATGCACTATTTTGGCCTGATTTGTCTTTTTTGCCGAAAGCCACCCAGATGTCCAAATGAGTTGAAATTTGGAGCGGACCTCACTCATCAAATTAGCTACCACACAAAAAATATTGGATATTTTTGAATTTCTCTAGTATTTGTTTTGATTTTTTTTCGTCAACACAGGTGTAGATGAGCCTGGGCACCGAGTTGGATTTTCGATAACTAGTGGGATACCCTATTTGACGCATCGTCAAATAGGCGTCTGGACGCACATGCCACCCTTCCACTGGGCTGACCCATGTAGCGTCTGCAGTGACAACGGTAGCGAGATGGGACTGTAGCAGCTCGGGTTACTGTAGCGAGCAATTTTTTCCTAACATTTTGTTTCTTCTCCTTATATTTTCTGAAAATTCAGAGAAAACATTATTTTTAAAAACTGAACAATTCTTGAAAATTTGAGAACATTTTCCGAAAATGCAGTTTTTTCAAATTTGGAACACGAAGACTTTTCAAATTTTCAAATATTTTCCAACAGTTTAAACAATTCTTTATAAGCACGAACATTTTTTCTAAAATTCCGAAAATTCTTAAATTTATTTGAAATTTTTATGAAGAACACAAACATTATTTGAAAATCCATTCATTATTAGCTTAAGTGAATTAATTTTAATATTTCGAAACAACTTTTAAAAAATGTGATTTCTTTCGATTGGAAGATAACAGAAGCGAAAAAATCATTTAAGAAAATAGAAAAAAGAAACATGAATAATTGAATTAGAACCTTCTAGAAGGATCCCAAACCCGGCCAGGATCCTTTTCCAAAACCGAGTTTTGCAGTAAGTGTACAGTCCTAGGGCCGGTCTAAAAAACAAGCTAGGTGATGTTGAGAGCAACTAGTTGACGAGCGCTCCTTCGGGAGCCTCACAACGATGACTTGGTGATGGGCTGAGACCGTGCCACTTCACGCTCTTAGCCACCGCCATGTATCATGCTCTGGGCGCTTCCTTCGTTTTTTTTATTTTTCCACATGTGTTTTCGGCTTTCCAACGGTTTTTTCCGGCTTTTTTTCGATTTTTTGGTTATTCACCGATCCTCCTCAGCTTTCGGACAAAAAAAATTTGAACTTTTTTTTACGTGAAAAAACACATTTTTCTTCCATGAGAGGCTCGGCCGTGCCTCTCGGAAACAAAAAAACGTGTTTTCTGTTTTTTCCTTCCGCGAGAGGCAAACGAAAAAAACAGGTTTTTTTTTTGTTTTTTTCCTTCCGCGAGAGGCACGACCGTGCCTCTCTGAAATGAATTTTTTTCCTTCTGCGAGAGGCATGGTTTTGCTTCCGCGAGAGGCACGGTTGTGCTTTCGCAAGAGTCACGGCCGTGCCTCTCGGAAACAAAAAAAATATGTTTTCTGTTTTTTCCTGCCACGAGAGGCACGGTTTTGCTTTCACGAGAGGCACTTCCGTGCCTCTTTCGGAAAGGAAAGAAAAGTGCTCCCAATTCGATTTTTCTGTCCATTTTTTGGTCCAATTTTTTCATGAAAAATAAAGTTCGTCAAATCCTATCAACATGTGATCTAGTTTTGAAGATCTCGACGCGAGGAATCCAATGGTGAAAATGGTTCGAGATTTGGACGCACGGTTAAAAAGATAAAATGTTTTTAATAAACGGATGTACGAAAAAAATGGAGAACTTTCAGGTTGCGACAAGTGCCGCGCATGCAGTGCGTCACTTGTCGCAATCTAAGAAGGTGGGAGTGATCTTTGGAAAGAGTACTCCTTAATTAGTGATTTCGGGTGATGCTGCCTTGTGCGTATTTGCCGGGTGCGCTACCCCGCTCGACCCGTTGGAGGGTCACCTCGACTCAAGCGCTCGCGGCCGTGGGCCAGGCCCAAGGTTCGATTGCACTCACACGTCTAAGAGCATCTCAAATAGATGACGCAAATTTAGATGTAAAACTAGGTGTTGTATAATTTATATCACCAAAAAGTGCTTTTTACATTTTCAAAAAAGAGATACTCAACCAGATGATGGATACTTATGATGTAAAACTCTAACTCCAACAGATGATGTATTTGAAGATGTAAAATTAGTGCGCTGAACCTACTGTCGAAACTGTCAAAGCTTGCGCGCTCCCGCTGCAGCTTGCCGGGGCTGGCGAGGATGGCCGGAATTGGTCGCGGCGGAGAGGAATGGGTAGGGGAGGTCGAGAGGAAGGAAAACAGGTTGCAGCAGCACGGGGCGGTGCCGGATCTGATGGTAATCAGCCGACGATGGCAGCCGTCAAAAGGGGATCGGGCAGGTGGCGGGCCGGCGAGGCAGGCGGCAGGGGATTAGGGGAGGGGGGGTCCGAAGTCGCGGTGGGCCCGACGGTCGCCGGAGAAGCTTCGATTCGGCGGCTGCGGACGGTGGGCTGGCGAGGCACGCGAGGGGGGCGGGGGGCGAAGTCGCGGCAGGCCTAGGGGCCGTCAGGCGGTGGGCGTCAACGTCGATTTGAAGTGAATTTGGCCGACGGCGGAGTCGGGCGGCGGTGGCCGGTCGCGCGGAAGGAGAAGAAAGTGGTAGTTGGGCGGTTGGTGGGCAGACGCATTTTTACATTTTCTGTAGGTGGAGATGCAAATTTGCATCACAATGTGTTGTTGTTTACATCTCCGGGAGGTGGAGATGTAATTTTTTTGCATCTACATCATCTACTGAAACAATGCTTTTGGGCCTCGGAGATGCAAAAGGTAGTTATTTTTGCATCTACACCATCTATCGGAGATCCTCTAACTAGCTAGTGTGTTTTCCCTTAAAAAAGCTAGCTAGCGTGTTTCTTTTTCGGTTTTTTGCTTCTGTTTTTTCACAAATGTTTTTCATTTTTTGCTTTCTATTTTTACTCCTTATATTTCAAAATATTCGAAATATTTTTATTTCAGAAATAACTTCAATTTTTAAAATGTTAATTTGAACGAAATGTTAACCGTGTATAAAAAATGTTTTGGGAGTATAAGAAAAATGTATGATGGGTATGAAAAGAGTACACATAAAAAATATATTTGAAAAACTGTTAATCATGTACACGAAAAATGTTTTAGATGTATACCAGAAATGTACAATGTTTATGAAAATAATAGACATCAAAACATATATTTGACAAAAATGTTAATAATGTATTTGAAATATGTTAAAATTGTATTAAAAATGTTCTTCATTTGAAAACAAACGTTAAACACGTATAAAATGATTCGAATGTATAAGAAACGAAAATGCTAAAAATCTAACATCTGATTTTTAGGCATGGGAAATCGAACATTTTCCATGTCAATTTATATTGGCGCGATGGTGGTAAATTTAATTAGCATGCACAACAATTTCTTGGCAAAAAATAAACCGAGGCAGATTTGCCATGCTCGACAACTAAACTTGCAATCCTCGATGAACATAATTTGCCATGAGAAACGGTTGATTTGCCATGCTTAAAAATCTGACATCCACTGGATATTCGGGTCCATAAGAAAGAAGTACGGTTTTTATGTAAAAAATAGACATCAAAAACATATATTTGAGAAAGTCTTAATCATTTATATGAAAAACATTGAACCTGTATACAAAAAAGTTTAGATGTATAACAAAAATGTACAATGTTTAAATATAGATATCAAAACATATAGTTCAGAAAATGTTAATAATATATTAAAAAATATTAAACATGTATTAAAAATGTTCTTGACGTATATGAAAAATGTACGACGTGTAAGAAAAATAGATATTGAACACATATATTTGAAAATTGTTGTTCATGTATACGAAAAATGTTAAACCTGTATAATGCAATGTTTTAGATGTACACCAAAAATGCACAATGCGTATGAGAACAATAGACATGAAAACATATATTTGAGAAAAATGTTAATAATGTATTTGAAAATGGTAAACATGCATTAAAAATGTTCTTGATATAAAAAAAAGTACAATGTGTATAAAAATGTAGACATGTGTTGAAACATTTTAAAGAGAACAAACAAAAGAAAAGAACTAAACCGATGAAAACCGTAAGGAAATCACGCAGAAAAAGAAAGTAACCATTGATAACCAAATAAAACTGTAAGGAAAAGCATAGAAAAAGAAAGAAAGGAAAAACAATAACAATGGAGCAAAGAAAACAGGCAGAAAAGAAATAAAACAGTGAAGACGATGAAAAGCCGGTGAAAATCGAAGAAAGAAACAAAATAAATCGAAGCAACAAAGAAGAACAAAAAAGAAAGGAAAACCGTAATAACCCGATGAGGAAAGGAACAAAACGAAGGAGAAGCCACAAGGAAAACACACTGGAAAAGAAAGAAAAAAGAAAACCAATAAAAACCGTGAAAGTAAGACAAAAAAAAGAAAAAACCAATAAAAACTGGACCACTCTGGCCATTTTACTTTGGAAAATCATTCCAGTTCATGTTTGATTCTAAGCGAACTTCAGTACACGTAACCCCTCGTTCACTTTTCACGTTAGTCATTTTGTGTGGATTAACTAGACAGACGACACAGATGGCCCACGCAAGTGTGCCTAGACCAACTGTATAGTTCGAAGTACGAACCCTTTGGCCAATGCGTGAGCTAGTTTTTAAATATTAATCCTGATGAAAAACAAAGAATGAAATTTCACAATAAAGATTATGGCTAGTTGAAACTGTAGAATATGTGAATTGCACGATGCATTGTTCTTCGTGCATAGGCACGTATATATAAGTACAAAGGTGGGCCACGGACCTCAACTATACAGGGACTAGGAGGCGGGCCCAATACACAGTATACACAGATCACATATACTCAAGACCCCCCGCAGTCGAAGCGGCACCGCGGCTGACGCAAAGACTGGACCGGAACTCCTCAAATGACGCCGTAGGCAGGCCCTTGGTCATGATATCGGCAAGTTGTTGGGAAGTAGGGACGTGTAAAACATGAATATGGCCAAGGCCACCTGTTCCCGAACAAAATGAATATCCAACTCAATATGCTTGGTCCGTCGATGATGTACCGGGTTAGCGGAGAGGTAGACCGCCGAAACGTTGTCGCAGTAGACCACTGTGGCACGGTCAACAGGGAAAAAGAGCTCCTGAAGCAGCTGGCGAAGCCACGAACACTCGGCGACGGCGTTGGCCACCGCACGATACTCAGCCTCAGCACTGGAACGAGAGACCGTAGACTGCCGCTTGGACGACCACGAGATAAGTGAGGGTCCAAGGTAGACACAATACCCCGAAGTGGAGCGACGAGTGTCAGGGCAGCCCGCCCAGTCTGCATCGAAGTAGGCGGTGAGGGCGGTGTCGGCGGAGGCGTGATGCCAAGGTCCATAGTGCCACAGATATAGCGGAGAACCCGCTTAACAGCAGCCCACTGAACGTCTCGAGGAGCATGCATATGAAGACACACCTGCTGCACAGCATACTGGATCTCTGGTCGAGTCAAAGTGAGGTACAGGAGAGCACCAACGATAGAACGATAGAAAGCAGCATCCGAAGCAGGAGAACCATCCGTGGCAGAAAGCTTGGCCTTCGTATCAACATGCGTAGCGGCGGGCTTGCAGTTAAGCATGCCGGCGTGCTCCAGGAGCTCGTGAGCGTACTTCCGCTGATGAAGAAAGAAGCCATCCGGACGACGCACCACCTCGACACCGAGGAAGTGTTGCAAAGGACCCAAGTCCTTGATGGCGAACTCAGCGCGAAGACGAGCCGTGAGCTGACTGAGGGGACTAGCCGTACATGCCGTCAGGATGATGTCGTCGACATAGAGCAGCAAGTAGGCCGTGTCAGAGCCCTGATGATAGACGAAGAGCGAGGCGTCCGAGCGGGTAGAGCGGAACCCAAGCTGGTGCAGAAACGCCGCGATGCGCTGGTACCAAGCGCGCGGAGCCTGCTTGAGTCCGTACAAGGACCGCGAAAGCAGGCACACGTGGTCGGGAAGTGCCGGGTCAACAAACCCGGTGGGCTGCTGGCAGAAGACCTGCTCCTCGAGGTGACCATGGAGGAAGGCGTTGGAGACGTCCATCTGGTGCACCGTCCAAGCACGGGAGACCGCAAGGTGGAGAACCGTGCGTATCATACCGGGCTTGACGACCGGAGCGAAGGTGTCGGTGAAGTCGATGCCAGCACGCTGTCGAAAGCCACAAACGACCCATCGCGCTTTATAGCGATCAAGGATACCATCAGGACGGAGCTTGTGTTTAAAGACCCACTTCCCGGTAATCACGTTGACGTGCCGGGGACGGGGAACAAGCTGCCACGTCCGGGTGCGCAGCAGGGCGTCAAACTCCTCTTGCATCGCAGCCATCCAGAGCGGGTCACGAAGAGCGGCTCGAACGGAGGACGACAAAGGCGACGGCTCAGAGGTGGATGCCGCATGGACGTAGTCATCCGAGGCGTAGCGCGAGCTTGGGCGAAAAACGCCCGTACGGGCACGGGTGACCGGACCGGCCACAGGCACCGGGGGGGGGGGGGGGGGGGCGTGGGCACCGGTGGCGCCGAGGGGGCCGCGGGCGCCATCGCCGGGGGGCGCGCCTCAAACCCAGGGGGCGGGCCAAGGCAGGCGCGCAAGCGCCCTGTGAGAGGCGTCGAGGAGCCCGCATCACCGGTGGCGGGAGGAACAGCCGGGGGTACCTGGTGAAACGAAAACACATGCTCATCAAGGTAAACGTGCCAGGAAGTGAACACACGGTGGGAGACGGGATCGTCGATATCCTTTGGAGGTAGAGGGGTAGCCGATGAAGATGCAAGCGACAGAACGAGGTGCGAGATTGTGAGGAGCGGAGTCGGCAGTGCTAGGATAGCAAAGGCACCCGAATATACGCAAACCATCATAAGAGGGTGGCGTACCAAACAGGAGGTGATGGGGGCAAAATTCCACTGTGGTCGGCAGGGTCGAATGTTAAGGAGAAGGGATGCAGTAGCAAGCGCGTCCGGCCAGAAGCGAGGCGGCACGTTAGCATGAAACAGGAGCGTGCGAACGCAGTCGTTCAGAGTGCGAAGGACGCGTTCGGCTCGACCGTTCTGCTGGGAAGTGTACGGGCATGTGAGGCAGAAAACTATGCCATGATGCGACAAAAAGGTGCGGAAGGCGAGGTTATCGAACTCTTTTTCATTGTCCGTCTGAAACGCAATGATGGGACGCCCAAACTGTGTGCGGACATAGGAGTAAAAAGCCGTTAAGGTGTAAAGTGCATGTGACTTTCTGCGCAAAGTAAAAGTCCACATGTAATGAGAATAATCATCAAGAATGACTAGATAATATAAATAGCCCGAATTACTAGGAACTGGAGAGTTCCACACATCGCTATGAATCAACTGAAAAAGAAAAGAAGCAATGGTGGTGGAATTATTAAATGGCAGACGAACATGTTTGCCGACTCGACATGCATGACAAGTGTGATCCTCAATCTTAGTGGAACTGAAACTGAAACTCTTAAGAATATGACGAAGTGTGACGGGGTTGGGATGACCCAAGCGAGCGTGTCAGAGATCGACGCCAACGGAGAGAGCCACTGGTGCGGCGGTGGTGGAAGAAGACGGATGCACCGGATAAAGCTCGTCGGGGCTGTCACAGCGGTGGAGTACCATCCTGATTCGAGCGTCCTTGACACAAAAACCAATGCCGTCAAATTCAACAGTAACCGGATTTTCACGAGTGAAACATTTAACAGAAACAAGGTTCTTAATAAGATCAGGAGACACAAGTATGTTAGACAAGGATAAAGGTGTGGAAGTAGAAGGAAAAGAAGTGTGCCCAACATGTGTGATAGGAAGTGTGGAACCATCACCGACAATGATGCGGCGGTCGGTGGAGACAGGAGTGAAAGAGGCAAGGTTACCAAGATGAGCAAACATGTGAGCCGTAGCACCGGTGTCCATGTACAAAGCAGCATTGCCAGTGTAATTGTTCGGCGTAGGAGCGGCATGTAGCGCGGTGTCCCAAGGCGCCGGCAACAGGGCCGGCAAGGAGGACGGAGACGCCATGGGGAAACTGTAGCCGCCGCTCAGCTGCGGCGGTGGGTACTCTCCATACAGTTGCGGAGCCGCGGAGTACGCATGATGCGCGGGCGGGCGCGGCACGGGAAGCGTCGGTGCAGGAACGACATCGGTCCATGGCTGCTGCCCAACGGGCGAGTGCTGGCCCGCTGACGACCCCCACCAGTATCCAGTAGACCCGTACACGGACGGAGCCCCGTATGTCCCGCACGTAGGATACCCATACGTGGGAACGTGCTGAGGCGGCGCCGGCGACCGGGCAACGACGGACTAGCCGGAGAGCGTCGGCGGTGGCGGGGCCGCGCCATAGGACACAGGCGGCGGAGCTGCGCCAGAGGGCCCGTAGTGGGATTGGCCAGAGTGCACCGGCGGCGGCGGGGCCGCGCCGTAAGACGCGGGCGGTAGAGCCGCGTCAGAGGACAACATCGGCAAGATGGCAGAGGCGACGGCTGACGGGCCGGACGCGAAAGACGTGACAGACGACATGGCCCCGGCGGCAGCAGCGACTACGGGTGCAACGGCGGCTGGCGAGGCGCTGGCGGACACGGAGCTGGATGGATTTGTCCTTTGACGTGAAGCAAGCTCTGGATTGATTCTTCACGCACGTAGGATACTAGTACATGCACGTACCACGTACTAGCTAGTCGTCGATCGATTGATCACACAACTCGGCGGAACTCCAACACGTGATCGAGCGGGCGCGTGTGGTGGCGATCGGGTGTGCGTGCGCTCGAGCGGGAGCAACGGCTGGCGGGTGAGAGCGCGGGCGGGTAGGGATCGGGCAGGGCTAGCCGGCGGCCGGCGCGAGCGGTGGCGACGGCTGGGTGGCGGCGGCGGCAGCGGCGGCGGAAGGCGGCGGCCGGCGCGGCCAGCGCGCAGACGGCGGCGGTTGGGTGGCGGCAGCGGCGGCACGGAGGAGACGCGCGGCGGCGGCGGCGGAAAGCTAGGGTTAGAACCCGGAAACTGATACCATGTATAATATGTGAATTGCATGATGTATTGCTCTTCGTGCATAGGCACGTATATATGAGTACAAAAGTGGACCACGGAGCTCAACTATACAGGGACTAAAAGGCGGGCCCAATACACAATATACACAGATCATATATACTCAACAGAAGCATACGCACTTTTGCATTGCATTGTACAAGAAATAGAATACACGCATATATTCTTTACTTAGACTTCCTATTCCTACTAGGCCGAGCCCTTTTCTGGTGGAGTCTGCATTTCTCATAGGGCCGGGGTCCCCAGACGTCCCCAGACAAGTTTACTGTATCTAGAAGCATGTGCTTTATGCTACATTCTTTGCTCTCAAAGTCTTTCTTAATGGCTGGAGTTTCCTTGGTTCAATCTGTTACGCCATCTCTTGCTCATCGTATTCGGATTCACTATATATGAAATTCATTTTGGTTTTATATTTGAAAGATCCTCTAAACTTCATCTAGCCCCATATTGGACTACGTTATATATATTTTGCTTACTGTACATCTAATACCAATGATCGACAAACTGAATGTCTGAATGTCAACAATACATACCAGTCTAACCTCACATAAAATTATATATAGGCTAACCCGCAGAAGGGAATATACAGTAATCAATGTGACCTTTTTGTAAATGGCATACTCAGCACACTAAGTAGAAAGTAAATATTATCTGCATATGTGACATTTTTTTGTTAACTTTCACTCTTTATCTTTGGATTCTTATCTATTGCCCCTGGATGGTGTCATGGCCGTGAGGAGTAAGTTTTTCAGTTGTATTTGAAATTCTCAATTAGAAACTTGATTTGTTTTTCATACATTTATCTATGAAAAAAAATCTAACAGTCGAAATTCTTTCCAATTCGTAAGTCCCAAAGTATCCAAGGGAGTTGAAAGTGAGGGATGCGAACCCTTGGTAAAAACATACTCCCTCCGTTCCTAAATGTAAGTCTTTTTAGATATTCCAATATCGACTACATACGGAGCAAAATGAATGAATCTACATTCTTATATATGTCTATATACGTCCGTATGTAGTTCATATTGAAATATCCAAAAAGACTTATATTTAAGAACGAAGGGAGTAAGTTATATACAACCTTATTATTTTCTATGACATTACAGGAAGATCAGTGCAAACTAGAAATATTTCTATGTTCAACACAATAAGGACCACGCCGCCCTTCCATTTGCGAGGGCCATTGTGCTAGTTGTACAGGAAATAGCATGCTCAACGTATGAAGCAGGCACAAATATGTTCTTCACTTAGACTCCCTATTCCTGGACATTTTCCATGTCAATTTATGTTGGCGTGATGGTGGCAAATTTAGTTCGCATGCACAACAATTTCTTGGCAAAAAATAAACCGAGGCAGATTTGCCATGCTCGACAACTAAACTTGCCATCCTCAATGAACATAATTTGCCATGCTTAAAAATCTGACATCCACTGGATATTCGGGTCCATAAGAAAGAAGTACGATTTTTATGTAAAAAGTAGACATCAAAAACATATATTTGAGAATGTCTTAATCATTTATATGAAAAATGTTGAACCTGTATAAAAAAAAGTTTAGATATATACCAAAAATGTACAATGTTTAAATATAGATATCAAAACATATATTTCATAAAATTTTAATAATATATTAGAAAAATATTAAACATGTATTAAAAATGTTCTTGACGTATATGAAAAATGTACCACGATTAAGAAAAATAGATATTGAACACATATATTTGAAAATTGTTGTTCATGTATACAAAAAATGTTAAACCTGTATAAAGCAATGTTTTAGATGTACACCAAAAATGCCCATGTGTATGCGAACAATAGACATGAAAACATATATTTGAGAAAATTGTTAATAATGAATTTGAAAAATGGTAAACATGCATTAAAAAATGTTCTTGATATATTAATTTTTTTACAATGTGTATAAAAAATGTAGACATGTGTTGAAACATTTTAAAGAGAACAAAGAAAAGAAAAGAACTAAACTGATGAAAACCGTAAGGAAATCACGCAGAAAAGGAAAGCAAAGAAAGTAACCATTGATAACCAAATAAAACTGTAAGGAAAAGCATAGAAAAAGAAAGAAAGGAAAAAACAATAATGGAAGCAAAGAAAACAGACAGAAAAGAAATAAAACAGTGAAGACAATGAAAAACTGGTGACAAACGAAGAAATAAACAAAATAAACCGAAGCAACAAAGAAGAACAAAAAAGAAAGGAAAACCGTAAAAACCAGATGAGGAAAGAAACAAAAACGAAGGAGAAGCCACAAGGAAAACACACTGGAAAAAAAACCAATAAAAACCGTAAAGTAAGAAAAAAAGAAAAAGAAAAAAGAAAAAACCAACAAAAACTGGACCACTCTGGCCATTTTACTTTGGAAAATCATTTTAGTTCATGTGTGATTCTAAGCGAACTTCAGTACACGTAACCCCTCGCTCACTTTTCACGTTAGTCATTTTGTGTTGATTAACTAGGCAGACGGCACAGATGACCCGCGCGAGTGTGCCTAAACCAATAAAAAATAGGAAGTACGAACCCGTTGGCCCATGCGTGAGCTATTTTTAAAATATTAATCCTGATGAAGAGCAAAGAATGAAATTTCACAATAAAGATTATGGCTAGTTGAAGCATACGCACTTTTGCATTGCATTGTACAAGAAACAGCGCGCCCAACGTACATAGAATACACACATATATTCTTTACTTAGAATAGACTTCCTATTCATGAATCAACCTGTGGTTGAGATGGTTAGAGCTCCAGCCGCGCCTCCAGAAAGGCCTCCCCAGGCGATTTTTTCGCGCCGGCGCCGAAAAAACGGCCCAGTCGCGCTTCCAGGACCCCGATTTTCGCGGGCCTGGGCCGAAATCACCGCTGGCGGACCCAGGCCGAACCCGGCGCGCTGGGGGGCGTCCGGGGGCGCCGGGACGAGTTGTTTTGGCGCGAAGCAGCCGTGGGCCCGCCGAGTCAGCGAGACGGGCGCTTCGTCGCTCTCATCGCCTCGGTTCCCCCGGGAATCAATGCCAAGGCTGCCGCGCTGCCGCCGCCGGTCAGCCTTGCCATTGATTCCTCACGGGCGGCGCGTCACGGGGCGGCACGGCGACGCCTCCCCTCCTGCCACGCGTACACACGGGCGCGGCTATATAAGGCCTCCCTCGCCTCTGGCCACACCAGCCCTAGCCGCCGAGCTCTCCCTCTCCCGTGCGCCGCCGCCGAGCCCTCCCTCTCCCTCCCCCGTGCGCCACCTCCGAGCCCTCCCCCACCGACAGCCCCGATGGCCGAACGTTTCCCCGGCTACGAGGCGGCGGCCAACGGCTTGGGCCGCCGCTCGCTCCGCGAACAGGAGTCGTGGCTCCTGTTCGAGGCCAACATCCCGGCGCCGCCGGACATGCGCGCCGGGCCGACGGGGTGGAGGCTCAGCAACGGGGGAGTGCCCATTCCCCCATTGCCCGACGCCGCGGCGCGCGCCCCTTACTTCGCCGCCGAGGTAGAGATCGTGCGCGCCTCCCTCACCGACGAGCAGCTCGCCCTCCCCCAGTACGCCGCCGACAACCACGCGACATGGGCGGCGTACTTCGAGCGCCGTCAGCAGCAGAGGCTGGCGGCCACCAACGGGGCGCCGGTGGTGGGCGGCACGAAGAACAGCGAGGGGCGCCACCTGTGGTGGGGCGTCCCCGGCCGCACGCTCCAGGGCGTGCTGACGCACCTTGAGGGCGGCAACAACCTGCCGCTGGCATACCCTCCCCGGCGAGGGCGGCCGCCCCGGCCCACCGTCGACGCGCCGAGCAATGGATGCCCAGGAGGTTCGGCTCCTCCTCGTCTTCCTCCTCGCACTCCTCCTCACGGTCTTCTTCCCACTCCTCCGTCTCTCCGGCGCTGCTCGGCGTCAAGGCCGAGCCCGCGGCGGAGACGCCGCTCGGCCGGCGCACTCGCAGCGCCGGCATCGTCATCAACGAGGGCGGCCGACGCGCCTCCTCTTCGGCTCCTCCGTGATTCGTCAAGCCAAAGACGGAGCCGGGGCTCGCGCCGGTGAAAATGGAGCCGGGTCTCCCCGCCGTGAAGATGGAACACGGCGACGTGGAGCTCGATGACGACGCGATCCTGGAATGGGCGCGCAAGGACTCCCTGAAGATGGCGAGGGAGCGCCAGTGCGCCGCCCTGCGGCACTCCAAGCAGCGCCGCCGGGGCCGCGGCGAAGGAGGAGTCGTCGTCCTCGAAGACAGCGATGACGACGACGCGCCGCCGCCACCAGTTTGCCATGGCGACGCCGGTCAGGGGTCCACTAGGGACGGCCGCGTCAAGGAGGAGAAGGCCGACGATGACGACGACGGTGAGGATGGCGGCGACGACGGCGACTACTTCACGTTCAGCCAGTTCCTTTTTTAGATATATTTGCTATGTAAAAAGCCACGAACATGTCTAATATATGCCAAAGTTTGCCGAAATTTAGACGTGTTTAGCTGAACTTCGCCGAACGTTTTCTTTTTTGAAAAAATTTAGACGCGTCCGGGGGCGGTCCTGGGGACGGCGGCTGGGGACCAACTCGCCCCCAGGACGTTTTTTTGCGCCGGCTCACCCCCAGGCGGCGATTTTAGGCGCCCCCTGGGGGGCCAACGGCTGGAGATGCTCTTAGGTGGACAGTGGTATCCCCAGCACACCAGGGTTCAAATCCTGATACTTGCATTTATCCTGGATTTATTTCAGAATTTCCGGCGATACGCTTTCAGTGGGAGGGGACGTTCCCGTCGACTACGAGGTATGCGCGTTTATATGAGCGCTTGCGTCTGTATTGTGTTGAAAGATAGACTTCCTATTCCTACTAGGCCGAGCCCTTTTCTTGTGGAGTCTGCATTTTTCATAGGGCCGGGGTCCCTTGACAAGTTTACTGTATCCGGAAGCATGTGCTTTATGCTACATTCTTTGCTCTCAAAGTCTTTCTTAATAGCTGGAGGTTCCTTGCATCAATCTGTTACGCCATCCCTTACGCATCGTATTGGGATTCACTATCTATGAAATTCATTTTGCTATTCTATCTGAAAGATCCTCTAAACATCATCTGGCCCCATATTGGACCGCATTATATATATTTTGGTTATTGTACATCTAATAGCAATGAACGACAAACTGCATGTCTGAATGTTAACAACCTCACATAAAATTATATATATGCTAACTCGCATAAGGGAACATACAGTAATCAATGTGACCTTTTTGTAAATGGCATACTCAGCGCACTAAGTTGAAAGTAATTATTATCTGCCTATGCTATATTTTTTTTAGCTTTCACTCTTTATCTTTGGATTCTTATCTACTGCCCTAGGATGGTATCATGGCCGTGAGGAGGAAAATTTTCAGTTTTGTTTGGAATTTTCCCTTAGAAACTGGATTTGTTTTTCATACATTTATCTATGGAAAGAAAATCTAACGGTCAGAGTTCTTTCCAATTCGTAAGAAGTATCCAAGGGAGATGGAAGTGAGGGATTTAAACCTTCGGAAAAAACATACTTATATAATAGTTATCAACCATATTATTTTTACGGCATTATGGGAAGATCAGTGCAACCTAGAAATGTTTCTATGTTCAACACAATAGGGACCACACCGCCCTGGCATTTGCGAGGGCCGCTGTGCTTGTTGTACAAGAAATAGCATGCCCAACGTATGACGCAGACACAAATATGTTCTTTACTTAGATTTCCTATTCCTACTAGATCGACCACTTTCTTTCCTTGTGGATGTGCTAGCTTTACTGTACCGGGAAGCAAGTGCTTTATGCTACATTCTTTGCTCTTGGAGTCTTTCTTAATGGCTGGAGGATCCTTGCTTCAATCAGTCAGCAAACATGTCACGCCATCCCTTTCTCATCGTACTGGGATGCTTTGTCCCATGCAAGGCTGCTTGTTCTTGCCTCTTAATTCCAACCATTGTTTATTCTTCCTCCTCCTTCCATATAAATACATGGATGGTGGATGGCCGGAGTAGAGCAGCTGTTGATCTTGCTCCATCCAACCCCAAACATTGGCCGTTACCCAAATAAATTTGCATCCTTGTCGATTGCACATCTATTCCATTCCAAGACCCATTTCTGTATATGGTAGGCGGAGTTGCGCTTGCATAATCCAGCTGCCATACATTCATCAACACCGGATCGTGAAGAGAGAGAGAGAGAGGGAGATGGCTGACCTGACCCTATCTGCGGTGGACTCGCTGGTGGGCCTGCTGGTGACGGCGGTCACAGAGGAGGCGAAGCTGCTGGGCGGCCTGCAGGGTGATATGCAGTTCATCAAGGACGAGATGGAGAGCATCAACGGCTTCCTCATCCACCTCACCAAGACGGAGGGCAAGCACGACGACCAGCTCCGCGCCTGGATGAAGCAGGTCCGCGATATCTCCTACATCGCCCAGGACTGCATCGAGCTCTACAAACGCGACTTCAAGGGCCCGTCTAGCAGCGGCCTCTTGGCCCGCTTCTACTACCGCGTGGTGCTCCTCGTGACGGGTCGACATTGTAAGGAGCACGACCTCGCCAGCAGGATCCGCGACCTCAAGGCCCGCGTCAAGGACGTTGGTGAGAGGCGGGAGCGCTACCAAGTCAGCATCCCCACGCTCAAGGAACGGGAAGGGACGCCGCCGGCCGAGGCCCAAGCTAGCCAGGACAAGATCGACGAGGCGAGAGAAGAATTTGTACGTGCGTTGGCACGTGACAAAGAGAAGCAGCACAAGAAGAACGAGGCCATCGGTCTCGTTACTCAATTTGTACGTGCGTTGGCACGTGACAAGGAGAAGCAGCAGCAGAAGAAGGAGCTCGTCCCATGCTTTGACGAGGCCATCCGTCTCCTCCTTGTTAAGGATCTTCAATCGGCAGCCACCAAAGTACGTGACTGCCTCCGTAAAAATTTGCCGCACGAGGAGAGTGCGGCGGTCTGCATGGAGATGCTGCTCCGTGCTCTTCGGGATCATAGCCATGCCCGCCCGGCGGTCCAGATCAAGACCAAGAAAGAACTGATGAAATTAGTGGATGAAGCGGACACGGACATCCAAGATTTTCCCACTCAAGTCATGGTCTTCTGCTACAGCAAGCTGTCGAGGAGCTACAAGAGCTGCTTGCAGTATCTCTATGCCTTCCACGACGAAGCTGTTATCAGCAGGACGAGCTTGGTCAGGCGATGGCTCGCCGAAGGCCGCGTGGAGAAGCAAGCAGGTTTTGATGGTACCCTCGAGGAGGCAGCGGAGCTCTGCTTCAAAGATCTCCTCTTCCGGGGGTTCCTTCTTCCTGTCGACGACCCAGCCACCGCTTCCAGCAAGGTCAAGAGCTGCAGAATTGAAGACACCGTCTGGAACTTCGTCTACCATATGTCCACAACGGAGAACTTTGTGGACAACCTGCCGACTCACCTTCAAAACCAGCTTCGCATCCGGAAATTTGTGAAACGGCAAGAGGAGCATCAGAAGAATCATCCACGACCAAGCCACCCGTGGAGCATCTGTGGCCGTTGGACGACGCCTCCGCTGGATGACAGCATGGTGGCAGATCCCGATCCCATGGATGCCATGATAAACTTCCTCAAGTCTCTCGACCAAACCTACCGGCTAAATGTGTTGGATCTTGGGGGTTGCAAGGGTCTGAAGAAGAGCCACCTCAAGAGCATCTGCAAGGTGGTCTCGCTCAAGTACCTTAGCCTCAGGAACACGTACGTCTCCCACCTGCCCGAGGAGATAAACAATCTCATACTACTGGAGACTCTCGACATCCGACAAACTAAGGTACATGGCCTGGACATGAAGCACATTTACTTCCGAAAGCTAAAGCACCTGCTCACCAGTCCGACGATGACGAGGGATGACGAGACACTCCACTGGGCGTGGATGCCTCGCAGGATCGGGGAGATGGAAGACATGGAGGTACTGTCCAGGGTCCATGTTCGGCACGGCAAGAAAGAACTCGAAGAAGTTGGCCGCCTGCTGCATCTTAGGAAACTGGGTGTGGTTCTAGCTGGCAGCCAAAGCCAAGCTCAAGACAGCATGCACAATCTGCTCGGAGCAATCGCCAAGCTGAGAGAGTGCTTACGCTCTTTGTCAATATGGGTCACTCCACCACCCACAAATGGGGACCCTAGTGTCACTGTGAATATGGT